>NC_050179.1:3721056-3893556 GCF_008315115.2 Sander lucioperca | reverse complement strand
GACTCTACATCACTACACACACACACACACACACACACACACACTCTGATATAATTACTCTCAAAGTCCCGTCGTATTGCCCTAAAATGCAGTGGGTGCAGAATCTACTCTGGCTAGAATGCTAGGAGAGAAAGGAAGTTTTGGAGAGGTTAGTAGAAAAAAAAGCAGTGATGAAAGGAAACTCTGACCAGCTTCATGTAATATCTCGATAGAGATTAAAGATCTTAAGGTTTGAAGAGGGAACAAACAAAAGGTGAACAGGTGAGAAGGAGATGCAGTGAAATTGGTGGAGGAGAGAAAGAAGGAGCAGGAGGAGAAAGAAGGAGCAGGATCAAGCGAGGAGTGGTTGTTTAGGGTTATGTGCAGTGGGATTCCAGACAGCAAATTGATTATGAAGCAGAAACATTAATCCGCTGTCTGAGCCCCATATCGCTGCTGTAGACAGAGCATCCCCACAGGACAACAATCCTGCACCCACTCGCATCTTTCCTGGACTTCCTCATCAATATGATCCCCCGCCTCTCCCCAAGCCTCTTAACATAGGTACTCCATGCCTGCCAAGATTTGTCCTCTGAATATAAATCTTGCTTTACTCCCCTCAGCTCAACCTACTCACTGCTGCCTCTAATGTGATGCATTGCAAATTTCGCTTGCATTCCCCTGCTTTAACCCCCTCACCTCCCTTGCAACCCCTGTCCCTGATGTGCGCCTTTCATACATGTCTTTGTGCATGTGTACAGTATGTCTGTGTGTCTGTCTCTTCATTAGCATGTGTGTATTTATATGCCTGAATGTGCCTAATACGAACAATATTTATCATCTGGATCTAATCCCGCTGTTGCAATCTCTTTGTAAATCATTTTTGTGTGTGCATACATGCATGTAATAATGTGGCCAAAGGTGTTAACATATAGGTTATGCTAGTATCTCATGGCGTATTATGGCATTTAATGTGTCTGCTATGTAAAATTAATTAGAAGATATATAATTACATGTAGCACTTAAACTCATAACTACACTTATATTTGTTTCTCATAGTCTACACATGCCTACTTTCTTTCTGGAGGCACAGCATTCATTTGCTTTCACATTTTGCAGTCTAAGCCTGTCAAGTCATTGGTCACGTAGGGCCTTGCTACATCAGGATTCACCATGCCACTGATCAAAAGAGGAGAGGAGAGTGTCTCTGACTGTCCTTACACACACACACACAAAGGAATGATAGGGAGAAAGGGTTTAATTGTGCATTAACGCTGTAATTCTTGAAAGCTACTTTTATATTGTCTCCTGAGAAATTGTGCATAAGAGAGAAATAGAAGCAAAAACAAAAAAAGAGTTGTACACTAAGGAATTCTGCTTGTTAGACTTAAATTTGCTCTTCTATTGGGACCTGAGAAGATTTTTTTTTTAGTAGATATATAGAAGTACAGTATTTCTATGTCTTTTGGGTTCTACGACTCAAAGTTTTTAGCTTGTCAGTGTTGGACATTTAGCCAACATGAAGGAGTCATCGGGGCACTCCTCAAAGGAGTCTAGGGTTTCCTGTCCTTTTCTGTAACTTTCTTGGGAGGGAGGGAGGGAGAGAGAGATTGGTCGGTTTGGTTAACACAGCCACTGGTATTAATGAATCTATAGAGGGTTTTCACGACGCGTCATCAGACTGGAACTCGCCATATTAGAGGTATTCCGCATCACAGCAAAGCACGGACACTGAAGTAGATCCCGAACGTCGTCAAGGAAAATGGTTAATTATTGCCGTGATTTAGGTTGTACCAATAGGTCAGACCGAGAAAAAAATTTGGAATATTATCGACTTCCAAAAGTTATTAAAAACCAGGAAGAGAAATGCCAGAAGTTGTCAGAGGAAAGGAGGCGCTTGTGGTTGGAACTATGAAACTCTGTGTACTATGTAACTATGTAACTGAGATAGTGTACAGCAGGGGTCACCAACCTTTTTGTAACTAAGAGCTACTTCATGGGTACTGAGTCATACGAAGGGCTACCAGTTTGATACACTCTTCGGAAATAACAAATTTGCTCAGTTTGCCTTTAGTTATATATGATTATTAATGATAGTCATCTATGTGAAGACACTGATCGCGTTAATGATTTCTCATTATCAATAATTATCAACACTGACTTAACAAGGTGGGAAACAGATAATATCAATATTCATTTTTATCATCATTCATTTTTAGAACAGGCCTGAGGGCTACTCATGTGGTCCTTGGGGGCTACCTGGTGCCCGCGGGCACCGTGTTGGTGACCCCTGGTGTACAGTATAGATAGCAAACTGGGGGTCTTTGAAATGAAAATAAACGATTGAGAGTCACTTGGCTACACCTTGAGTATCACAATGATATCATACAGTTAAGGTTAGGTTGATTAAAGACATTATTGCATTACTTACTTTGGCCTTCACAACACAACGGTCGTTGATGACTTGGTACTGCGTCTCCCTCACCCATTCACACACCATCTGGTTATAGGCCTCCAAACTTTTGTATGATTTAAGGTCTTCCGCTGTGTATGGGCTCGGCGAGAAAACCAGGTAGTTGACTATATCGGGATATGCAACTGAAGGAAGAATCACTGGGTTGTCATGCATCCAAGAAGAGGGAGCCAACTCGTAGGGATCTGCACCGCCAGTAAACCATAATTTCTCAAAATATTGCGCCTTTTCTTGCGGTCCAAGTCCTTCCGTAAATGCCTTTGCATCTTGGATGCGTTTTGATGAGCTTTTCTGTTGTTTAGACATGGCTACATTCGCTTAAAGTATCCAAAGCGCACAATACTCCATTGTTCTCCGTTCAGTTGTTTACACCAAGTGCCTCCAATATGGCTGTGCATCCGGGTACCCGCCCAGAACGTCACGTCGGTGAAAACCCTCTATTTATTTGGCATGCTTCCCAACCGAAATGTTGGCCATTGATAAATTCATCTCATCCAACTTATAAAAATCGACTTTTCGGTTTGCATTCTTCAGCCTTTGCACAAACGTTCTTTCAAGTTGAAATAAATGCATTGAAGGTATGAGTATACAGTCTTCCAGTCTTTGTTTTTTATATCCGCATGCGAGCCAGCACATCACTAGAATAGGTGTGTGTTTTCCCTCTGTTTATAATTGTCAACACGGAACTATCAAAAATGGCTAAAATGTTAAGATGGTAAGTTATGTCAGAGATGTTCTTGCCTGACAGATATTCAATATATACACCACATATATTAGAAACACACTGGAAACTTATTTCTTCCTCCTGTCGTTGGTAATCATTTTGCCAAACAGACATAAAATTGGTGTGTGATCTTACCTAACTTGATGTCTGTAACGGTTGGTGCGTTGTGTGTTTGTTTGACACGCTGCTCTCAAAAAACAAATTTTGTTTTGTTATTTATAAGTATAGTCGTATGCAGTGCAGGTTAAACTACTGGATGAATGCATGTCACGGGAATAAAACAATGAATAGAGTGGAGCACACGTGGATTGTAAGGGGCATGTCTGTGTGAGCGTATCACACTAACTCACTTTGCACCCAGTTGCTGCTTGATATTTTTTTTTGCCTTTTTGTCTGTATCAGATTTATTTTATTTGCAGAGAGAAATCATTTTAACAGAAGAAATATCAGCTAGGGGTGTAAAACCCCAGGGCATACTGTCTAAAAACATGTCACTCCAAGGGAAGAAAGAGAAAATGATACAAGGGTATAGGGGAGATTCAAAATCCATACATATCAAACTGATGGCGATGGCTTGTTACCTGTGACGATATATTCTAAATGTAACGTCTCTTTCACTCAAAGAATTCAAAGAATGTCTAATGTTGAAGTGGAAATCAAGAGAATAGTGGCAGCGCCACACCAGTTACAGAACAACATGCATCTCAGTCTCAGTCCATATTACGCACAATAAACAGAACTCACTAATGTAATGCCATTTATTTTCTAAGTGTTAGTACGCTCAGTGAGGGAGATCTGACTCAGAGGAGGAGAGGTTAGTGAGGTCAGCGTCTCCACGGCAGGTGACAGTGCGCACGGATCCGCTGCGCCACGCATGGATGAAATAATGAAATAGTGAATAGGACTACAGTAACAGAAATATGTGCAGAATTAAGACAGTCAAGACGGCCCAGTGTTTGGAGAACCGGGTACACCTTGTTCACTTAATAGCCTACAAATCATCCACGGGATCAATCACATGAGTTTGCCCACCCGACACAGCGTTTGTTCCTGGGGAGATGGATCCGTGCGTCCCGCCTCCTGTGCGCCATGGAGGTCTGAGCCTCAGCAACTACTAACTATAAAGATACAATTTGCCTGTTCCCAGCATTAGCACAACACTTTGCGACAGTTAGCTTGTTACCTGTGACGATATATGCTAAATGTAATGTCTCTTTCACATTAGCAAGTGAATGACCTGACTGATGAAGTTCGACGTTGTTGATCCGGCATCATTTATCTTGGTGCAACACACCTTGCATGTAGCTGTTCGCTTACTGCCACTGTTTACGAAGTTATTGAAAGCAAAACTAATGACAAAAGGCACAACTCTGGGATGACTTGGTGTCGCCATCGTCAATGCATTTTTTTATATGTGAGTGCGCGCGCATAGGCATGATAGCGCATGCATTACGTTGCACATTATGGCAAAGGGCAGGGGACATGCAGCTCGTCATACGTTTCCCCAACGTATATGCTCGGAAAATAGGCATAAATAACTGTGATGCAAGGGAAGTGGAAGCTTTGGTTGACAGTAAGGGTGTCATGATTTCAATTTTAAATCCAAATTGATTGAAATTAAGTCACAATCTTGAATATCGAATAAAAAAATGGAATCGTCGATACTGCCACCCCCCCATGTCGCATCCGGTCGGCTTGCCAAGCGAAAAAAAACACTTGTTGAAGTGCTGCAAGTCAGTCAACCTCCTCTAACTTATACAGCCAGTCAAAAGATAGCATGGCAACTGCAGATGTAGCAGACCAATCAACAGAATTGAACCCCCTCCTCTTTCACTGAAGTCGCCGGTGTGGAAGTATTTTGGATTTCCAGTGAGTTATGTTGACAACGTTCGCGTTGTCGACAAAAAAAACACAGTTTGGAAGCTCTGCTATGTGCGTGTACCATTGTGTTTACCATTGCACTTTAGCCTAGTAGCTAGCTAGCTAGCAGAGATTCCTTCTGCTTATAGCTTAATCCCAACAAAACTGCACGGTTGAATTTCAGCCTGCATGAACATTTTGTAGCCTAAACAAAGCAGCTTACAGTATATTGGTTATATTAGAGAGAGCAACAAGTTAGGGGACTGCCGAGTCTTCCTCTCTGCTCTCTTGCTCAGCCGTTGTGTGCTGCGAAGCGTCTGCCGACTCTATCCTGGCATCGTCGGCAAACTTTTATTTTTATTTATTTTATTTTATTTGACTTTATTGATAAATTGTTAAGTTTCCAATTGACTGAAGATATGTTATTGTTACATTATGTTGTTAATACACGTTTTAAATTTGACAATGTAGTGTGGCACATTGCAAACAAAGGTCAGATATTATATTGCATAAAAGTCTAGTCTAAAAATAAATAAATAATGTAAAAATCGAGAATTGAATCGAATCGTGACCTTAGAATCGAAAATGTAAGATGCAAGAGTGATGGAGGCCTTCTCAGCATATAAATCACACCGTGTAATTACACTAAAATGGTAAAGCCTGCTGGGAAACGTAGCACTATTCTAATAATTACAGTGCAAGGTCCCCCCATTCATTGCTCCAATCACTCACGTCACCGCTGTATCTCCAGAGCTCCTGTCCCCTGCTTCGCTCACTTTATCATGCATGCATGGCCCAAAACACACACACACACACACACACAGCTGAAAATTGGGCAAATTCTGCCTAATCTTAATTTCCTTCCCTATTCTTTTCACTTTTACAGATTGTCTCTAACATGCACTCACATATACTGTGTAAGGCTGACATTATTTACACCTATACATGAATGATGTGCTATACACTTTTTTCACTCTGTAATTTGGTTTTAAAGACCCTCTCTCACTGACATAATTATGTATATATGCAAATACCTCTTTATGCTCCGTTTTGAATTTTCTCAAATCCCTTGTTGTAATCTGCCATCATCGCATGCTTGCAGACAGAAGAGAGCAATGGGGCGAATCGCTCACTATGTCTCGCTGAATGAAGGCTGTAGACCACCCTCAATCAGGGTGTACATTCACATGAGCACACAAACTCAAGGAAAAGGGGGCTGACAGGGAAGCGAGGCGGGCACTTTGGGGACACAGTTTATCTGTCTGTCTGAGCTGCTTGCCCTTCGCTGGGTCACATAGATGGGTTGAGTGAAGCAGGGAGGTGTCAGGGGAGCGTGGCTAGAGGAAACAGTATGGAGCCCAGAGATGAGGGCATGGAGGGAGAGAGCTGCATTCCCTCTAGTTAAGAATTAACATTGCTTCCTACAAAAAGAGCCACTACAGGCCCTCTCACCTTTATCCCTTTGCGTGTGCGTGTGTGTGTGTGTCAACATGCCCTCGATAATTTGAATATATTAATGTGTATATCCCAGCTGCTTGTTGTGACTGCACTAAAACATCTTCATTAATACAAACACACTCACTCACTCGTTCACTTGCTCTCTCTCTCTCCCTCTCTCCCTCCCTGTCTCTCTGTGTGTGTGTGTTTCTGTATCTGTCATCTTCTCTTTTCTCTCTCTCTCTCTCTCTCCCTTAGCCATCACCATTCTACAGGGGTGGATCTGAGGTCCCAAATGAATGCAAAGCATACACAAACCAAACTGACAAATACAGAGACATGCATTTAGATGATAAGAGACTAAAAGCATGCATAATTCATGCCACACACATCACATGTTCCTCCAATTTTGTCATGTCATTATTTTGTGTGTGTGTGTGTGTGTGTGCTTCTGTTAGCTTTGTCTTTTGTGATGAATAATGAATAATGGCAGTTATTTGTTTCTCCTGAATAGAAATGAGGTAATTCACCTACAAAAAACACTTTGGCACCACTCATCTATCTCAGTTTTGCATGTGAGCGGCTCCAGATTTCATCCAAACCTTCCAGTGCAATATGATGGTTTAAAGAGCAAGTTGAGAAATGGAAGCTTTCTAATTGAATATCCTTGTTAAAGTGGCAAGAATGACTCATGGCTGTATAACCGCCTGTCAAAAATGCAAAGGAGACCAGAGAGTTAGGGATGTATTTTTGTGAAACAGACATGACGGGTATGAATGTATTTTTCAAACAGAAACAGCTTCTTTTGATATTGGATTTGACTGCCACCTATATAAGTTTGACGTACTTCATGATTTTGAATTTCACCAGCGCTGTAGTGGCACGGCTACTGGATTTGTTTAGTTGTTAATTTCCTTCAGTATAGGCCTGTAAGGGCCAGGGACACAGTATAGAGCTTTGACCAGAGCTTTAAGAGGGCTTCTATTGATCTGCTGTGTAGATAGATATGAGAGCTCTGGCAAGTGCTGCATGTCTTGTCTGTAATCCCAGAGAAGGCTAAAGTGCGGCAGAATCGGGTTAATGCTGCGTTTGTGCTGATTCTTTGATCCCATAGTGCCGATGAATAATGGATTGTTGATCCATGTGTGCAAAGTACATCTCTCTCCCACATACCTATCCTTCCCTTGTTTCTGTTGTATGACTAGCAGAAGGTGTTAACACAAGTTATAAACTGTGTATTTTGCTTTACCATCTGCTAGTTAACTGAAATAACATAAGAAATATAAAATATATCCCGTCCAGTATATAATCAAAACCTACATGAAAGCACGTAGTCCTTTGGCTCAGACGGTTTAATAGTGTTGGCAGCATAGACTGTTTAGTGTGGACGGACGGGCATTTTGCCTGATAAAGGTCTAGTACCGAAACGTCGCTTATTAATGAATTTTTGCAAGTGGGACAGTGTGAAGGATTTTGTTTGCAACTTTTGACCTACTCATCCCTCTCCTACGCATCGGTATAATGATTGGGCTATAAATGCTGTGGTGTGTGGCATAGGTTTATGCTACTTACTTTTCGCTATAAAAAAAAACAAACATTAAATAAATAAATAAATAGATGCGCAAAGTATTTTTCTGTTCTGAGTAGTTTGGGCTGCACTTGGGATGAGAGAATGCACTGTGCGTGCAAGGGTTGTAATTTTACTGAATTCCTATTAAATGGGATGCTGGTCAGTGATGGAAGAGTGCTGCTGAATGCAGTGCAAGTTACAATTCAGTTAAATGGGCATATTTATCAATAAAACATGCCATACGACCTAGTAATGCTTTTTTATGTGTATCCCCCTCCCCTAAATAAGTTCACTATTAAATGGTAGCCCTACGATTTTTATACTGAAATTGTGCAAAATTCCCGAGCTTAACTTCCCTTGGAAAAATTCCAGAAATTTCCCAACCCTTTGTCAGCATAGTGACTTCATGCCTTGTCAGTTTTATTATGCTGTCATTGAAAAGCTGAAAAGAAAGAGGGATTTAACAATTTAACAAGGGGCACCACATGACTCTTTAAATATTCATATTTGATCAAATTGGTCTTAAACTATGAAAAAGAAGGCTGTATTTAACTAAACATAATGGGTTGAGAACCTTTGCAATCCATATTTTACATATCAGGCTAATGCTTTTATCCAGAGGGACTTTGTGCAAGTTAAATAGAAGACTATATGTGAATATCATTTTAGGATGTTATTAAATACTTGCAAAGAACAAATGCTATGACATATAGTGATAAAAGAATAGTGATTGTAATGATGAATTTTGGAAATGAAATCATGCGCAGATATGGAGTAACCAGGCTGAGACGAGATGAGCATAAGGTGTAGCCTGTTTAGATGTATTTCAGCTGCACAAAGAAAGATATGGGTTGACTGCTGAAGAGGAAAGGGGAAAGAAAGCGGAGGGGAAAACTGCTAGCTAAACTACAGCAAGCTTTCTGGGCATGTTGGTAATACAGAAGGAAAAGGCATGAAAAATGAAAGCGAGTGTGGCAAATAATATTTCAGAAAGCCCCAGTGCTCAAGACAGCAACAATAGGTTAGTCTCTGATTGTAAACATCACCAAGCTTCCTGGTATGATCATTTTATATATTCCAGCAGTCCATAGTCCTGATAACCTTGTGCTATCTAATATGTAGCCCAGTGTTAAACATCCTACTGAGACGCTTAAACGGAAAAAATACCCGCTTTTTTTCCCCAGGACTTGCATTCATTAACGTTCTCTGTGACTGTAAATTGAGGCAGAACATGTCATGTTTATGTCACATCGTAAAATGTGTTGATTGGTTATTATCTGCTTCATTATTTATGAATACAGAACAGCGTTTCTATTTGCTGCACTCCTTTTTCCCAGCCTGACTTGTTCATTCTTTTTTCCCTACACCTGCTCATTGAATTACCCACCCAGATTTAGCTCTAACTGCCCCATCTACCAATCACATTGTCATAGACGCCTCTGCGGTTTGTGTGTTCTGTTAAGAGGAAGGCTGTGAGGATTTGCTATCAGAAATAAAAATAAATAATCCAAATGTGTTTATTACAGCTCACTTTCCCCTTCTAAAAAACATACTGTGTGTGTGTGTGTGTGTGTGTGTGTGTGTGTGTGTGTGTGTGTGCGTGTGTGTGTGTGTGTGTGTGTGTGTGTGTGTGTGTGTGCAATTATTCGAAAAGAAGAAAGTGAGAGGAAAGTGATTGAGGAAGTGCACGGATGGGGAGAGTTGGCAGACAGCAGGAGCTGGGTCGCTACATCGAAGATGCAGATGTTGTGATTTTCTCCCTTTTTTAAAATCTCCATCACATGTCAAATTACGTCTGGCGAGATACAGCTCTGGTGCAGGCGGCAGCAGTAATGAAAGAATCTACTAGTTCCGAATCTGTGATTTATGAGCAGTATTTACAGCAATTCACATGCCATGTCTCAAGATTGTTTGCTGTCAGAGTATCAAACATGATATATCTTGTATAAGGGTAGTGACACACAAGTGTAAAATAAAATACAAATTTTAAATGCTTGAATATAGATCGGAAATTTAAATCAAAGTCTTTTGGCAATAAAACTGATCTAAAACTGTCTAAACCAGAGCTCTTCAACAGGGGGTCCGGGACCCCTAGGGGGGTCCTCAGAGTCATTGCAGGGGGCCTCCAAATTATTGTTCTTTTTTTTTTGTTGCAAAAATTAAAATGTCTTAACATGAATCCAACATATTATTAGCAAATATAAATCCCACTGATGATAGGCATACTGGCCTATAGGTAAGGTAGCCGCTAAGATAGCCTTCCACAGATACAGTTAATCCCAAAAACCAGTTAAGGATTCACTGTGCCACATGTATGTTAAACATTAAAGATGAATTATAAAATCATACCAAAAAATATTTTAATAGCTTAGTATTCTATGCAAAAAAGGTATGTATAAAGGCTTTAGGCCGCCCTATACATTATTGTAGGCCTAGTGCAATATGCAACTTCATTTTATACAAAATAGTAGAGGGTCCCTGCTCCATCTCTCTTTCAGTTAAGGGGTCCTTGGTTGAAAACCCCTGGTCTAAACCAATGCTTAGGCAAAGCGATGCTTTGAACTAAATGCTGAGCATTAGAATGCTAACATGCTCACACTGATAATGCATGTTTACCATTCTAGTTGAACATGTTAGTATGCTAACATTTGCTAATTTGCACCAGGGATACACCGATCTGACTTTTTTTAGTCCTGATATCGATACCTTGGCTTTGGGTATCGGCTGATACTGAGTACTGATCAGATACCAGTGTTTGATTAATAAACTGTATGCCTCGCTGTGTGGAAGTGACTGGGCTCATTCTTTTATGTGTAAGGCAACATCAGGCTTGACTTAAACATTACTTTCCTAACTTTGTAATAATAAATAATGCACCAGCAAAATAAATCTTCAAAATTAGCAGTGTAAACCTTTTAAATGCAGCAACAAATTGGTCAAAACTTAAACAGGAGTAAAGATTCTAGTATATCATTTATATAGTACTGTATATAAACATAGAATTGAATTGAATAGATCAGCCCCATTGTCACCGATAGTGTCAGCCCGGTATCAGCATCAGATGGGTGCATCCTTAATTAGCACTAGACATAAAGTACAGTTGAGACTGATGGGGAGCTCACTAGTTTTGTCATAAAACAAAGCATTGGAAAATTATCAATTTGACCTGATGATGGCTGTAGAGAAAAAGCCATGATGCTTATGACAATGCATCATTAGGGGTTCATGAATGTCTGTACGAAATTTCATTGCAATCCATCCCATAGTTTTTTTTCGAAAGGTTTCACTCAAAACCACAAAGGTGAACCTCATGGTGGCGCTAGTGGAAAAGTCAGAGGATCACCAAGGTGTCTGTACGATGCAATTCATCCAATAGTTGGTGTGATAGTTCAGTCTGGACCAAAGTGGTGGACAGACAGAGAGACATTGCCATCTCTGGAGCCATGCCACTAGCATGCTTGCATGGCTAATAATAGTTGTAGCATGAGCACGAATGGTGATTTTTTTTTTTTTTTCTTCTTTTTGCCATTTCAACAATGTAAACCGAACCCTGGCAATCCTTTATGGGTACTTCTGAACAAATTATATAATCTGGACATTTGACAGCTGGACTGTAATGATCAGCAAATGTCAATGTTGTCAACCGAAATCACCACCTCGGGAAACTGCCAATCAGCCAGTTGCTCATTGGTATGATGTGCATCTTGCATGCTGTAGGCAATGTGCGGGTGCTTTTGAGTTTTGTTTGCATTTGAGAATAACATTATTTAGCTTGGGTAAGGCTGATATGACACACTGTACAGGAAGTGGACTAGGCAATTAGAGCTCCCTCTTCTCCTGTCTTGTAGCTTGTCAGGGAATTATACCCATTTACAAACAGGAAAAATTAATTCTCTGCAAACTCTTTGCATATTCCCTCTCCCATTTCCTCTCTTTCTCACACACACACACACACACACACACACACACACACACACACACACACACACACACACACACACACACTTCCGCTCTTAATGTTCTATCCACAAGGCAGATTGTCATGCTGAATCTGTAGAAACTTTGCCTTCCACTCTATCATGCATGCAATGCTCACGCACACACAAGTGAAAGCGCTCAGAAGATGTCACACTGTGTAAAAACATTCATTATTCATTCTACAACCACACATAAACACGAGACACACACACACAGTTAGGGTAATTAGTGGAAAGACGGAAAGAACAAGGCAACTGTCTCGGCACAGACAGGAAGATGCTTTCACGCACAGATGCTTTCCTCACACTGTCTCACCTACTGTGTCCCCTTTAACCACGCACACATGCACATCACAGTGTGTTAGCCTTCGGGTGGAATTACAGGTCTGATTTCAGCAAGTTGGAGATGTAGGAGGACGATAGTGGCAGGCTGAACCAAGGGGCAATGAATCACTGCCTTATCAAACCTCTGGCCCTAGGTATGAACTGTCAACACAGAAACAGCACTCAAACACACACACACACACACATACACACACACACACACACCATTGGCAAACATCTCCCTTCCACAGTTGGACACAGCAACAACGTCAGAGCACGTGTCTCAGGGGTCAGTGTGGCGGTTGTCAGGGCACTCTCCCCTCTCCCAGTCCACAGTGTGTGCCTCTGCTCAGTCGTTCTCAAAGTGAGGGGAAGGAGGAGTGAGCGAAGGTTTGGCATGTTTAATTCAGCAGCCTTGTCACCATGTAGATTTATAGTGTTTGTTCGAGAGGAATGAGGAGATGGTGGGAATTTAACTACCTCAGGATTCTAATGGCATGCACTTTACAAAATCACCTTAATCCAGCGTTGTTCTGTGAAGGGAGGGATGTGAACGAAAAATTAATTGCTTTTTTCTGACGGGGGCCTCGTTTGCACATCTGAGTTTCCCTTTTGAACCAGACAATTTTTTCACTAGTGGTTTTTATAGTTGATATTTTAGATTTTTATCCACATAGAGTAGGGAGAGACATTTGCATGTTTTAAATAAAGATTATGTCTTCTATCAACTGTGGTAAAAATCCAATTCTCATGGATGGGCATGCCTCTCAATTTTTTTTTTTTTTAAACAATGAAATTGTTGATGAAATATCAGATAGGATCATTTCACCTTCAGGAGAAGGCAGTCTTTATGACTGATGTTTTACAGGATGCATTAGTACACATAAAAGTTTATTAGTCGGGAAGCACTGGGGAGCTGTCAAGCCCCATGACTATATTTCACTGTGTTGCAATGCTGCACCTAACAACACATTTCACAGACTAATAAAGCCCAAACTTGTCTCAGTTTGTGCAGTGCCACCTGTAAAGTATGATACTTATACGTTTGCATCAAAGCACAAATTTTGCATTTAGATCTGTTCATTAAAGAGATTATTGCTGTTATTTTTTTTTTGTTTGTCACGAGAAGAAGATCTTTGTGCTGCACCCTAAGGGAAGTCCTTTATTCCTCAGTGTGTTTAACATTCTGCAAAGGAAAAATAGGGGAGGCATGGATAAGGCATGTGAGACTTTTATCAGCCAAGATGAGAGTTGTGACAGTCTGGAGCCCAGGTTTTCTGGGCTGTCTGTCTGGGTGTCCTTCACACTGATGGGGTTGGAAGACAGGGCTTGGATGCAGAGGAGGGGGACTTTTCATGTGACAGAAGGCTTTGCCTAATGGCCAGTCTGTTCTCCAACTCTGTCTGTTTTTCTCTGTCTCACAGACGCACTCTCTTTTTCTCTCCTCCTCCTCGTCTCTGGCCATATGTGCCTCTGACATCCCTCCATCTCTGATAGAGGAGAGTACAGACAGAGGAGTCAGTATCATTGCCCCAAGTGTGGCATAAACAGGCTTTTCATTTTAAAATCTCTCCAGAGCAATTCAGATTCCGGGACAGCTCGTCCGGGCACCTGGGCAGTTCACTGATTAAGGTGGCGCCAGCATTCTGCTGTTAGAGAAGGGGGGCAACAGGGGGCAGCTCTGCCAGCCTGCCAAGTGTGTGGGCGCTGCTGTGACCAGTCAGTCTTCATAATGGCTGTCTGGCCGTGGGACAGAGCCAGCTCAGTGGTCAGATGACTGACTGTGCCGATCAGGCTAGGAAGGATTCCCTTCAATAACCCTGATCAGTGGTGCCTATGGAGACGACAAAGGGCATAGAGGCGAAGGCATGACAGGCGTGGGCGAATGAAGGGAGAGAAAAGGGGGTAGTAGAAAAAAAAGTTGAACTAGAACTGCAAGCAGTTATGACGGGGCCCAAGCCACCCACGGCAGTCGCCCCCAACGCCCCGGGGAGCGCGCGAAAGCGGAACCCGAAGCCTGGCGGCGGGGAGGCAAACGTTGGTAAATATTGAGAAGTGTGAGCTGCAAGGTCTGTGGTACATTTCCATTGCAAATATGCCATTAACATAGATTGAGTAAAACGGCCAAAACTCGTCTACGTTGATTATAGCGCCCCCTAATGGCCGATCTTCATTAGGGGGCGCTATAATCAAATTTGGTAAAGAGCCGCAGAGTGGCATGACGAACGAACACCACAAGTTTTGTGTTGATTGCATTTACTGTGGCAGAGATATTGCAATTGCAAATTTCCCATTTAAATGCATTGAGTTATTGGCCAAAACAAATAAACGTTGCTTATAGCGCCCCCTAAAAGCCGATATTCGCCAAATTTGGTACGGAGCATCGTAGTGGGATGTTGAACAATGATCTCAAGTTATTTGTTGATAGCATTTAATTTGGCCGAGATGTGATATGATATGTGTGTGGTAGCTAGCTAGATAAATGTGTTTGGTCGTCAAATGCGCACACTTTAACGTAGCAAAATTTTTTGAGTAACTTTTGATCAGGCCCATCTGGACATGCTATTTACCAGGTTTCATGCAGATCAGTCGCACGGCAGATCAGTCGTGGCCTATATCATGTGATTCAGCTTGATTCAAGGAAGACGTGGATGTAAGGATTTCTAATGTGTAATGTGGGAGTTAAAGGCAAAAAAAAACATTATAGCGCCACCTAGTGGTCCACATGTGTAATTTTTGGTAGGTGTGGTCCATGACCCATTGTCTATCTACCCTGTAAATTTAAAGTTGTTCACGTTAGTGTAAATAGTAAATTTAGACGTGGGTCCCATAGGCCACGCCCACTTTGACCCCTCAATACCCCACTCTAGGGTTGGCCTCAGGAGTGGCCCTAGATGGTACCCAACAAATTTTGTAAAAATCGGATGAGCGGTTCATGAGATATAAACATTTTGTACTTGTAGCGCCCCCTAGTGACCAATTTTCATAAAACTTGAGCGACCTCCAGAGGGTCACGACAAACAAGAATCTAAAGTTTGGCGTTGATAGCATTTATTTTGGCATTTTGGAGTTTTAGGCAGAGAAGAAAAATAATCAGTAGAAAAACAATAGGGTTCCACAGCTCCGCTGGAGATGTGTACCGCGTTGCCTTGCATAAGCGGTTCCCATGCCCCCTCGGGCTTGGACCCCTAAAAATAGATAAGGGGCATAATACAAGACAGAGACTGGACCAAGAAATAAAATGAAGTCACAAAAGAGGAAATAGGGAAAGAAGAATGTAAGAAGTCTAAAGTGAAATGGAGATCAGGGACAGCGTAGGTGCTCACTATTCATTACCTATAAGCTGATGCCGTGTGCTTTCAGAAGGACAGATAAAAGTATATCTCTCCAATGTGTTTTTCGCTCCCTTTCTCACTCTTCTAGGCTTGAGATTTAAACTTCAAAGGAGTATTAGATACTAGAGAAATTTCATATTAAGCCAAATACATAGTCCGTATTTAAAGTTTGCATGTTTTTTTTTCTAAACATGCAAACTTTAAATACAGGAAAAGGAAGTTTCACTCTTCTTGGCAAGAATCAGATATCCCCAGACCTGGGACCTGTATAATGAAGCAAGATCAGCCTGCTGTGCCTGAGATATGGGGGTCAGTAGGCCTAATATTAGTGGTCATAGATAGCTGGTTTGACAAACCAGGTTATTGGCTTCAATCAGATCCAGCAATGGCCATTTACACATTTAAGACGTTAGGGAATTAAATCCCTAATGGCATGCAACAGGATGAAGACTGGAATTCAATAGAGATTGGGTTACTTTGCATGGGGAAATGGTCATTATAAACAGAAGACTTACAACTTTCAGACAGGTTGCTCACGTCACATTTACGTCGTCTCTCTCAGTTGGAGGCTGCGCAGTAACACTCAGCGCTCACCGGAAAAGTGCTTCTAATATCCTTCACTGGTCTCCGTCCAGAGCAACGGGATCTGTTGGTCCATTCTATATACAGTCTATGGGCCCATCTGAGCTTTCTTGTTCTCAAAGGCAGAGCAGGATACCCAGAGCTTGGTTTACATCTATCACCATTTCTAGCCACTGGGGGACCATAGGCAGGCTAGGGGAACTCACATTAATGTAAAAAATACTCATAAAGTGAACTTTTCATGCCATGGGACCTTTTAAAGTTTAGCCTGAGGCTGTGTTGCTACCTCTGCAAAGGGTGTATCCCCAGGTGAACATGAAAGTGTTTTGCAAAAGGTTATAAAGCTTATCTTGCCATGAGTCAATGCCATAACCCAGGAACAGAATCAAGATTGTGATCATATTTCTAGGGCTGTGCTCGATTGAAGAAATTGTTAGTCGACTAACACTCATTCAATTGTATCGACTAATCGATTAGTTGATTTAATCGACAGATCTGTAAATCTGAGTTTCTCTACAAAGAGTGATGCAAAAGCACCACTTTAATTCTTGTGTTTACCAGAGATGTGCTCGTACTTTTCTTGGAAATAAGTCATTCAGCATGAAAAAAAACATTAAACATGACTAATCGACTAAAGAAATCTTAGTTGACTAAGACCAAAACGACCGATTAGTCGACTAATCGACTAAGAGGGAGCAGCCCTACATATTTCACATTTGGTCGGATACTGAATTGGTGACACTAATTTTGGCTGTCCACCTTGAAACTGTGGTGAGTCTTTACTACATAACATATTATATGAGTCTAGACAGACATGGATGTGAACTGCAACTTGACTGGTTGACTGGCGGAGAAATACAACTGCAAGGTGGTAATTCTGGTTTGTTTTGGCCCATTCCAGTTATTAAACCATCAGTTAAGCTTTTCACAGTGTTGTAGAACCCTCCTTACCCTTTGGCAACCAATATTTTGACCAAGCTTTTAACACACTGCATCCTATTACATCTAGTAGTAGTTTGTCATCCGTCATCATGTCCCTCTCACAGTGTAACGCCAAACGGTAACATTGCCTTTGTATCACCAGAGTAGGCAGTGGTAGAACACTTATTTTGTGTGTGTGTGTGTGTGTGTGTGTGTGTGTGTGTGTGTTTTTATTAACATCTATTGGGTTTCTTTATGGGTATGATTTTGACTGTGTTTTAAAAACTGAATAGCTGCGTATTTGTAAGAATATCAAATGAATAATATCATGGAGATAACACAGTATAAACACATGAAGATTAAACCTCTTGTTAGCAGACAAACTACAGCCAACATGTCGGTCCTCTCTCCCCTCTCTCTTTGTTATACAGTGGGGAACAGGTGATTCCATTATCTCCTGCTTGCTCTCCTCTTAGGGATCTTCTGTTCAGGGTAATTGTTTATTGTCAGATTGCATCTCGGTGAAGAGAGGCTTTACAGGAATTATTATGGTCCGCACCCAGTCGTATACCTAAAGCAAGTGACAACAGGGATGCTTTCGTTTCACATTCACGCTAATGAGCGGTTCTATTGTCTTGGGCTACATGGATGGGATTGCTGCAGTTCTCCTCAATTAATTCCTCGATTGCCCCCGTGGCCACAGGAATTGTGAAATTTTCTAAATGAGCCGATGTAAGATTGAGTCTTTACAGTGGTGTAATGCTCTTATCTCAACGGCTCTGCATTCATTCCTCTGTATGATTAACGGCAGGTATCAGTGTCAGAGTGAGCGGGAAATTAGTTCATGGAGGGATAACGTTTCTCCTCGCACCTGCTGCAGCGCAGACAAACCTGTGTGATTATTTTTGATTGGCTGAGCATCGGCACACTATTTTATTCCGCTTCACTGACCTTTACGGCTCACTGTTTGCGGTCTGTATGCAGAAGAAGAAGCAGAGAAGGCATCCTCAGCATAATACCTGCATCATGTAGTGAGGGGACTGCACGCAATCCTCGGTTGAAGTGGTATGCACCACACTTTCTAATGCACATTTCATAAATAATGGCATGCATGAACATGAGTTTGAATGGGGTCTACTTGAGGCAATACATCTGGTGGATGATGAGATGGATTTATCTTCGCCTCTCCCATTTTGCTCTGATGAATAAGCTGCGGTGCACACAAAGGGTCATATTAAACAGCCCCTAGCTCTCTGTCCCCCGTACCATGATGCATTGGCTGTTTTTGTGCCTTGTCTCTTCACTTCCTCTGTGAACTGATTAAGTCTTTGGAACAGCATGGAAACACCACAGGGTGTTGCATTGTTTTTCAGGGGGAAGACAATCCCAGTGGACAGTATGAATAGACCAGTGACTCTGAAAGAGGCAGACTGTCATTGTTTGTAGCGTTGTTATTGAGTCGGCTCAGAATGTATCACGTGATGGGAGGCTCTCTCTTTGGTCAGGCAGTTTGTTTCACTCTTTTCCACTCATCTTCAGGCATTAAGATACAGTCAATAATTCATTTAATGTATTAATTGTAATTCCTCGGGTGTAAATTGTACACTTGTGCGTGTTTGAAGAGTTTCATCCCCAAAATGAAATGTAATTACAGGAAGACTTCATAATTGATGCGATAGAAGATAACAGCTAGATCAGGCTGTCATTTTACAGATTCTATTATAACGGTTTGTTTTTTGTTTCAGTGTATGCAGTTTGCTGTGGTCAGGATATAGACATATTATAATATGTTATATTTCCTGGGGAAAAAGAATCTCCTCAGCCCAATTAATCAACATGTAAACAAAGCCAATACTGCTGCGACTGTGGTTCAACAGGGGTTTGCTGCACAGATGCGGGCTATAAAGACAATTTATGGATTTATCATTAAAATGCCCAGAAGGAAGTTTTGACACCAGTGTAGATTATACTCTCCATGTCTTGGAGAAGAACAGTAGTGTTGTGGTTGTTTATTTGTCTCAAGGCGATTCACTAACATCAGGAATCCCTACTGCGTGTATCTGGTTTGCACAGTATGTGCTAGGGCTGGGCAATATATCGATATTATATCAATATCCTGATATGAGACTAGATATCGTCTTAGATTTTGGATATCATAATATCGTGATATGACATAAGTGTTGTCTTTTACTGGTTTTAAAAGCTGCATTACAGTAAAGTGATGTACTTTTCTGAACTTACCAGACTGTTCTAGCTATTCTATTATTTGCCTTTTCCCCACTTAGACATTATGTCCACATTACTGATGATTATTTATCTAAAATCTAAGTGTGAAAATATTTTGTTAAAGCACCAATTGTCAACCCTAGCATATCGCCGCAATATCGATATTGAGGTATTTGGTCAAGAATATCGTGTTATCTGATTTTCTCCCTATCGCTCAGCCCTATACAAACTGCATCAGAAAAACATTAGACATGGCTACAGTTTTTTGAATGAGGAGGTAAGTATCTGAACTGAAATTGTCTTTTGGTTTTTAGTGTGAACCCTTTGAACATAAATCTGAGCAAACCAAGCAAAAATGAAGTAAATACAATATCAGTTCCACACGTGTTTTTGGCAGTGTCCTCCATCCAGCCTCCTACAGCACGTCACCTATTTGTGACACTGACTGTGACATAAACCAATTGAAATGCATATGTATGCATCTCCATATATTCCTGTGCATCAGTTAACCATCCTGTGTATACTGTGATTTAAACAGTCATAAAATCCGAGCTGTGAACCATCCTTTCTGCCATCCACCTCCAACACCTTCAGAACTGGTAGCGCCTGCTCACATAACAGCCTCTCGCCGCAGAATCTTAGTAAGAGTCCTCACTCCTCAACAACTGCTATCACTCTCGTGAGGCGCTCTCTCTTTCTGCCTTGACAGGACCGAAACTCTGTTACCAGAGGAAGATGGTGTATTATACAGAAGATGTTTCAGAATATGAATATAACGGGACTGCACATGCTTTATTAAAGACAAAGTAATGGAAAAACAAGTCATCACTTACAATTTACATAATAAACAAGCATTTCACTCTCCTCTCTAACCTGATTTCTTCAGATGTGTGATTCTGAAGTCTCAACGCCTTGAGTGCAGATCATGGTTACTTTTAGTCTGCAGTCTACATTGACAGGTCTTATCTGAAGATCACAGTCTGTGCAACCCATGTGTAGTCAACAGGTCTGTGATGTAGCACGGGGCAGACCCAGTCATGCTTTGAAAGCAATCACTTACATTTTAAAATAATTCTAAAAATAATGGGTACAGGTGGCGACAGAAGATTCAGGGCAAAGTGTTTTTTTGTATCCTTTTTGGCAGCAAAAACCTGAGCATCCGCATTTTGAATGGGCTGGAGTGATGCTGCTGTAGATACGTTTTTACCAGTAGAGAATAAAGAGCTACTGTACAGCAGTCTAAACATGAAACTTTCAATGTTTTCTTAGCCAAGGACGGATTTAGTCTTTGTAATAGTACAGACTTTAGATAAACATGAATTATGCGATAAGGAGCCAGGGTCAGTGCTGTTTAGAAAAGCCATACTGTCTAAAGCTACAATTAGAATGTCCCGAAATATTGGTATTTAGCTATAAGACGTTTCAAACACATTTTTTAAGGTTCAAAAACCTGATATCATGTGTCATGCACTGTATATACTGTGTGTGTTCATGCATATAACAGTGAAAATTGGCATTATTTGTTAATAGGGTAGTGTATAAATACAGGGGGAAATATGGACCTTGCCCAAACCTCTGGGGTGCTTGAAAGCCTAGACTCTCCAACACTTTTAAGGCCTGTCTTTAAGATTAAATGAAAACTAGTGTAAAACACTTCAAGGGATACAGACCCAGCATACTTATTAACCCCAACTGAAATGTCTAAAATATGCAATTTGTTTTTCATAAAAGTGATCAACTGTAAAAGGCTTCTCTCCCTTGAAATAAAATGTTTTTATAGAAGATTCAATTATCATCACCCACTGAGTTTGTCTTATTTCCTACCACAATCTGCTCTTTTCTTTGTCCGCCGAGGAAATTGGTTTGTAATTTGATGTCATTTTTATACAGTGTAATTTACACAGTAGCAGTAGCCACTGATGGCCCTACATTGTCTCCTTTTGTGAAGTAGCTACACCTAATTTTAGAAGTGTCAAGTTCTTAAACTTGGAGGCGCATATCAAAAAGACTGTTGATAATTGTGTTCCTGGTTGCAATCGCTACCGGTGCTCTTTGTATTAGAGCATGAGAGAAAAGCACCTTATCTGATCATGGACCGAGTAACCTGTGACAATGGAACTTTAATAGAAACTTAAGTGTTAGTCTGGGCTCCCACACTTCCACATCAGCCCTCCTTTTCTTGTGTCTAAAGGCCCAGACACACTGACCAGACGGCCGACCCTCGGCAGAAAAGGCAGTTGGGCTGATCAGTCTCCCCGAGGTGGTCAAAAAAGTGCCTCAGAACACACCAAAGCGACGAGATGTAATGCGTCTCCATAACAGCAGGCGGCGCTAATCTGTATTGTCGCCCCAAAATGAAAACCGGCAGCTGATTGGACGAACGTGTCACGTGGGTCTGGTTTCTCCAGAAATTCAAAGACAGACTGTCATGGCGGCTTGTTCAGAATACGATCTCATATTGTACTAAAATAGTTCACCGAAATGTGTTTCTGAAAATATTTTAAGCGAGAAATAGGCCATGCAGTTGCTGAATCTGTCTTCATTTCAGATCGACAAAGGTCAGTTTAAAAGATTTTCGTCAGATTTTGAGAGACTCAGGTCAGTCACTCTCATTCCGCTCCCTGTTTCCGGGTTAGCACTCTACCAATCAGATGGGTCATTTGAGTCCGACTGCCGGCAGTGCCCGCCCCGCCGATTATACATGTCAAATCGGCCAAAATGAAGGCCGACGGCCCCTCGGACGGACAACGGCACGGAACACACCAAACAGACTCCAGTCACTGACCTCGCCAGACTGTCCCACAGCCGATTATCGGCTCTGTGTGTAGTAGGCTTAAGCCTCGGCAACAAGCTCCAATCAAGATGCTGTCACTTCCTGCCAACGCTCTTTCTCTCCTCCCTTTGTTCTTTGATCTTCACCTTCCTGGAAGCTCTGCTAAATTGTCTTTTCCTTCCTTAAGTCTTCCTCCACCTCTCCATGTCACTCCATTGCCCTTCTCGGTTTTCCCCACACATTTCTTCTCATTAGGATACAGCCGTATCTCAAATTCTAGGTGGCACGATCATCGCGGTGCAAAGTGTTGAGGAGATCACAGGGGTGCTCTTAATGAAAGGCATGTGCAGGGGCTATTTCTAAATTGCACAACCCTTGACAGGGCTGTCGGATGAAAGGAAAGAGCATAAATCCATAGATAGAAGAGGGGACGTTGGCAGACAAGACAGCAAGAGAGAGAGAGAGAGGGATAATGGCCAGTTAGATCCAGCAGAGCATTAGCACAGATAAGGTAAATTACTCATAATAGTGTGAAGTATGTCTTTTCTTCTTTTTTTACATTAGCTTGCCATCTACAAACCAAAATTCACTCTCCCTTTCTCACGTCATTAATGCTCTCCATTCCTTTCTTTCCCCCTTTATTTGATCTATTTTTCCATATCACAGTCATCTCTTGTCGCAAAGCTGTTTGTAGTGTTAAATCAGCCTGCAGAAGCGACAAGATTTACTTCATTAAGTAGTGGCAGAGTGCACTGCTTCACTGGAGAGTAAGGGTAAGAGTCTGTCCTCGTGGGCTCTATCAATAACCATTAAGGATCCTCTCTCATTAGACCAAACCTTATAGACCTCCAGGGCTTGAGAAATGTGCCCCGCCGTTTAATGTGATGGAGTATGCTTAGTTGGCATCATGTCTGTTTTGGAAATGCAAATTGCAATAGTTACATTCCCCTGAAGACGACTGCCACCAGCGCTATGTACACAGCCTTATTCTCACTCAACCTCTTTGCTTAATCAAGAAGAACCTCACTCTCCTATCAGCAACCTCCAGTTTGCTCTTCAGCTCCTCCCTTTTTTCACATCTCTCCATCTTTTTACACACACACACACACACACACACACACACACACACACACACACACACCTCAAACCCATTGAGCACATCCAAGCTACTGCAGTATGATTATTCAAATGGCAATGAGGCAAGCTGGCAAGACTGCTGCGGCGTGATGGGAGTGTTTCCGGAATGATGACTTAAGAGTCCTGCAGCTTCTCTGCCAAGAGCAGGGAATGTTTATCAGTGTTTTAAGCCCCCAACGTCTCCTTCCAGGCAGCGCTGCCTGGAAGGCACTAGGACTAGGCAGTGCTTATGGTTAGGGTTAGGGTTAAGGTTAGGTGCTTTGAAGTCAACGGTCGCAGTGCTGCCTGGAAGGAGACATTGGGGGCTTAAAACACCATCGAGCGCAGGGAATTCAAACTAGATCAGGGCATGGACCCAGAGTGCTGCATGGGGGTGAGGCCAAAACAGGAATAGAATGAGAGAGACAAAAGTCAAAGTCTAGGCTACATCCTGCACGCTCCCTCTCTCTGTTTTCCTCGTACGGAGCCAGGGGATTTCTCTCATGAGTGATGGGTTCATTTTAGGGCTATTGGAGAAACTTTTCTGTTTCACTCAGAGAGGGGACATTAGTAAGATTAGCTTTGTTCTAGTCTATCAGTCCTATCTAAAATCTTATCTCTCTGTCTCACACACACACACAATGTTCCTAATTTCCACACACAAAAGCTGTTGTCCATCCATCACCCAAGAGGCACAGCCAATGTTCCACTAAAGCCCAGAAAGTGAGCTCTGCAGCAGGCCTTCCAGCCCTCAGCCCGCCCCTGTCCGCAGGACATGGTCACACCAAGGGGAGGAGGCAATCATCGTCCCTGATCAATAATACATCGACTGCATTAAAGCGTATGAATAAGTCATGGGTGGAAAGAACCCAGTCGTCAGGGCACACGCGCACGCACGCACGCACGCACGCACGCACGCACACACACACACACACACAGCAAAGTGATCTTTTACTTAGGCCAGGGAAGATGAACAGACAGAAAAAGAGAACAAAGCAAGGGCTTTAACTTATAGGGAATTTATCAGCCACCCACTGACATTTTGTTGCATGTTGAAGCTCCACTCTGTCTTTCCTCTCTACCACCCACCCCAATCGCTGCCGTTCTCTTTCTCTCAAGTAATGGCCTTTTTCCTGCGGGTGAAATAAATAAGTTATTACATCCATGTGTCCTAAGGCTTAGCAAATACCGTTTGAATATAAATAGTTCATTTGCCTCCATGGAGGAAGCCTCACTTTGTGCCATATAAATATATTTGTAATTACTATTTCTTTTCTTTTTTTTTACTACACCAAGAGCAGGGGGTGAATGTTTTGGTTGACTGGAGATGCAAGATGAAATTGCCTTACGCAAAATAAGTCTGCCAACGTTTTACCCCAAACACCATGTCAGACAGGAGGGAGCTGTGTGAGGGTGCAGGGCTTAGCTCAATGCAGACTTGTGTGTGTTGTGCTGGCAATAAAAGAGTGAACAGCCTGTGAGAAGCAGTAGACAATTTGAAAACTGAGCGTGCGTGCGTGCGTGCGTGTTTTGAAAGGCCGAACAGTTCACTAAGATATTTTAGGACTCTGCATACAGGTGTACACGGGTGTGCTGGCGTGCGTTAATGCGTGCACACATTTGTGGCTGCTCTTTGATGAGATGCCCTGTTGTGAGTTTGTGTGTTGATGAGTCGCTCCTCCAGAAGGTGCAGGAAGGGAAAGGAAGCAGCTCTTTGTTTCTGCCAACATTAGTATGTCAGACAGGAATACTCAGGGAGCAGCGCTCAGAAAGATATCGCAGCCTATTAACCGACGTGTTGATTTTTTTCTCAAAGATTTTGCTGCACACAGCAAAGGCAGTAAAACGGAGTTGGAACAGCACAGTGTTGAAGCAAGTGAGGTAGAGAAGCAGAGATGGATGGAAATGTGTCTTTGACAGAGTGATAAGAGATAAAGACGACAAAATAACACCAAGTCAATATATAATGGGTTAATTAGCTGCTTCCTTGTATAAAGGATTCTGTACAGAAATTATGTCATCTCTAAACCCACCCCCCCTAAAAAAGTGCACAGTCAGTCAAGCTGCCATTGCAGTTAACTCTCACTTTGACTCCAGTGGGTGCCCCATAGAACATCAGGATGACATCAGAGATTTGAGTGGACTCCTCGTGGTTGATTCTTGCTGTGATAGACGGCAGTAAATTCACAAATATAAATGCAAACTAGCTGTCCGAGGTCTTAGAAAGTGATTGTTTCAAAGGAAATATTTGAGTGGTGAAATTAGATGGCTTAGCTCTAAAGTGAATTGAATGTCATTGAATTAAACATCATCCCCATACAGTAAGTGTGTGCTTAGAAAAACATGCTGAGACATAGTTTTCTGAAAATGGATGGGGGGGGGGAGCATAATAAGAAGGATGGAGGGTGGAATGAGAGAAGTTATAGAAGAGAGTTGCGTCTTAGGGCGGAGCAGTGCTCTGTCACCCTTACGACATTGTCCAATTAGAGCATATGATTAGTGTAGACTGTCTCCAGTGAAATTGAATCTATCAGCCAGGCTCAGATTGCTACAGGTCCCTGCAATTTAGCTATCACTTTGTCTCTGTCACCGCAGAGCTGCTAATATAAAACCGACAGAATGGATGATTTCTACTTAAGGCGTAGCTCGATTGAAGCTGATTACATTTCACAAAGGTTTATTATATTTCCATAATATGTGCGCATGCTGGGAGGGTGTGTGTTTGTGTTGCCGCATGCAGGTGTATGTGAAAGAGAGTTGGAGGACTTGCGGTCACCTAATTTGTCTCTGGTTCTTGTTTTTGCCATCTTTTTTTTTCTCTCCAGGCTGCCAGAGCCGAGGGCAGAGCCCATGGACCAACGGGACTTTGACGACAATAATTCTAGACCATCCATGGACCACGCCCCCTAAAACCAGCTGACCAGACTCCTGCTACACCCACCTGTCCTTCAGTGTCTGCTTCAGCCAGCCGTCAGCCCTGTTGAGCTGTCAGGCTGGCCCTCTCTCTCTCTCTCTGTCAGCCATCTCTTTTACCCTGCCCCTCTCTCCCTCCCAGGGAACTGACCTTGAAGAGGGCTGCTGTGACAAATATGGATGGCCACGTCTGTTCTGCTCTCAAACTTTTTTTAATTCCTCACTAGCTACTAACTTTCTTTAATTGAAGCACACAAAGTTATGTGCAATCAATTACCATCAGGCTCAGTTGCCACAGCCAGTCATATCCTTGGCTTTACTGGTGAGCCTGGCTGACTCAGAGAAGGAGCCTGGGTAGGCAGCTGAGCGGAGCATCTGTTAAGCCCAACAGATGTCAGAAATGGGAAATTCTTTGACGCGGTGTGCTTCACACTTCATTTATGTGTGTATGAATATCATTTTGTTTCTGTCATTTTTTTTTGACAAACATTCTGGACTCTCCCAGACAAAGAAAGGGAACATTTTCCAGATGCCACAAATGCCTTACGTCTTCAAGAGAATATATTATGTTATATTTTAATTGTAAAAAAAGTGTCTGTAGCTTTTGTTCTATAATGTTGTCTCTTGCACTTTCCATCATCCTGGTGCCTTCACCCCTCCTGTGCCCTACACCCTCCGCCCTACCCGCTGATTCTTTATGCTTGTAGATTTGCGCTCACTTCCTTGTGTGCTTGTCTATTATCAGAAGCGGGGGGACATTTTGACACCTATTGATTGGTGAATGTTGCTGAGTCTTTGTTAGGTGAAAATCGAACTGTAATTTGACTGTGCAAAATAGCACTCCAGCACTATCAGCTTTCTATGCACTGTAATGTAAGGGCTCATTAGTCCTGGCCAATCTGCAGCGCATGACGGATTGCATTCCGGACGAGTGTACGCACTTTCTACCTTGACCCGCTCAGCCATGGCTTTCATTCATGATATACCACCGCAAGTCTGTCTGTGTCAGCAGTTTGTTTTTAATGTGATTGATTCTGTTGTCTTAAATTCAAAATTGAAAGCGGTGTCACCCGTAATACGTGGGGCATGTTTGACAACAACATGACTTCACTGTGCTGTAGCACTGCACTACGATGCACTGTGAGTTGTATACCCACCCAAGGGAAATGCCGGTGTGTCAACAGCCTATTGAAATAACTCTGCTCAGTCTTTATTATGTAACAACAAACATAAGTCTGACTGTCTGATGTTTCCCCTGGTTTTAATGTCTAATATTTGTGTCTTAAATCTATAAATAAACAGCCAGTTTTTTTTTTATATTGAATGTTAAAGATGACATTTGTATTTTCACTTTAGGAACGATTCTTGCATTATGTCTGTTGCAAAACACCACAAACACCTGAAAACATTTAATCATCCAAGACACTAATATAAATAAAAACTAGAACTGCAAGCAGTTATGACGGGGCCCAAGCCACCCACGCCAGTCGCCCCCGACGCCCGAAACCGAAGCCGGGCGGCAGGGAGGCAAACGTTGGTAAATATCGAGAGGCGCGAGCCGCGACGTCGGTGGTACGTCGCCGTTGCAAACGTAGCGGTCAAAAGTTCACCTCCATGCATATACAGACTACCTTTAACATCTCTATAATAAACAAACTTCTTAATCCCCCTGACCACAGGGGACAGCAGAGAGAAATGAGAGCGTGACTGAGAGGGTGGAGGGGGGGGAGGCAGGTGTGGTGGTTGAAGGAGCAGGGGAGGTGGTCAAGTTGTTGTAAATGACTCAAGGGTTGGCCTCAGGAGTGGCCCTAGATGGTACCCAACAA
Organism: Sander lucioperca; assembly: GCF_008315115.2. NCBI lineage: Eukaryota > Metazoa > Chordata > Actinopteri > Perciformes > Percidae > Sander > Sander lucioperca. Next base: position 3,865,520 of record NC_050179.1, on the reverse strand, counting down.
ATTCTGTAAAAATCGGATGAGCGGTTCATGAGATATAAACTTTTTGTACTTGTAGCGCCCACTAGTGACCAATTTTCGTAAAACGCGTGGGGGACCTTCAGAGGGTCATGTCAAACAAGAATCTAAAGTTTGGCGTTGATGGCATTTATTTTGGCCGAGATATGGCAAAGTTGGTGTTTTCATAGTTAGCTACACAAATTAGTTTGTGCGTAATATGCGCAATTTTTATCCTATCAAAATTCTTTTTATTAACTTTTTGTCAGGCCCATCTGGAAATGCTACCTGCAAAATTTCATGCCAATCGGTCGCATGGTCTAGGAGTAGTTCGAAAAAGTAGGTTTTTGATAAATCGCGATAAAAAGCATGCAAGCATGGGACGATGGATGAAGATTGAAGGAGAGATGAAATTCTGCAAAGAGGGGATTTAGGAAGAGGAGGATTTCTAGTCTTCCTTCATCAAAATGCAAAGCAGTAACCCATCTACTGTAGATAGGACTGGGAATAGTAGGTTTGGAACAAAGGCGTGTGATGGAGCTGTGCTTCTCCACAGATGCATTTAAATGCAGACTGGTTTCATTCCTACGGATCCAGACAAGCCAGAACCCACTTTCATCAACTCACGGCCTCAATCAGAAAGCCTTTTGTCTGCTCTTTTTTTTTCTCTCACTTTACTTCTCTCACCTCCTCAGAATCGCACCATGTGGCTTATACTGGCTTTCACACCTGCTTTCTATCAGAGCGGCTTCATCAAGCCAAGAATGCTTTCTCAGCATGTCAGATCCCTCCGCATTGAGATATTGACTCGAAGAAACTCGTTTAGCCGTTGGTCATTGCTATCTGAGTGGCAACACATCTGGGTTTGCATTCTCTTGTGAGTTTCCCTTTTACAGAAATAATGGGGCTTAATGATTTACCACATGAGGCATTAATCCTCTGCATTCACTAATCCACTGCTGACTGACCAAGCACCAGAGCACTCACACCCTTTTTAGAGATTTTCTTTTCCTTGTGTGTGTTTTTAGTGTTTCTGCGGTTAAATTAATTGAAGTTAGCTGGGAGGAGGCATAGCCAGATACAGAGCCCCCTGTGCTTTCAAAGGGAGGCTGGTTTCAGAGAATAATCATTATCCCGTCATCTGCGTCACCTCCGTCCAACCTGATCAGAGAAATAATAACAAACCTGAGGGGAGACAATGTGCCTGTTGTCTGGGGAGGAAATGGAAAGGAGAAGATTTGTCTGATTTAATTTAGCCAGGGAGACCACAAGGTTCCCTTTTTTCCCCACACCCAATTACACCTGCTCTTCCAGGTTCACTTCACTGAGCATGTTCAAACAGAGGCACCAAGACGCAAATAAACACAAGCACAGCCGTAGGACCTACGCGGCCCTGATGAGCAAAAATAAACTATTTGTGTGTTTGTATTGACATGAATTAATTGCTTCATGGGTTGTGAGATTGAATAAGCTACGTGACGTGTTTGCTAGTGGTGATGCAGCTTTGATTGCCGCCTTTAATAGAGCCTATTTCTCTCTGCCATCATTTTTTTTAAAAGACAGTGTGGTTTCACAGCCCCCCCCGCCATGACTTAATGATTCGGTTTATTAGCATGCAAGAGCTGTAAGAGCAATAGGAAATGCATCTAATAACAGACCACACATTGCCCTGAGATGTATGTGCGTGCCCACTGCATGTGTGTGCGTCTAAGTATTTGTGAGGATGTGCATTAGCCTGTGAAAAATGACAGTTTATTTGCAGAGACCCACACCTCTTGTACCAAAAGAGATTGTATTCTTGTATCAAGAGAATCTATTGCTTGTCTCAGAGTCCCCGGCCTCTTGACACACACAAACGCACAAAAACAAGGAAATAGGCATCAGTCAGGGGATGCTAACACGGATTTTTACATTTTCCACTGTTTGCTTTTGGTTCAACCACCCACTGAAACCAGAGATGACTATTACTAGACATGATACCACTCATGGTGTTGTAAAAGCCTGTTGAGTTTAACATTTGCATCCCTAAAGTGGGAGGTGGAGAACAGACAGAATTGTCATATTGGCTAAAGAACGTGACGCACGTAATATGCACATAACCAAATAAGTGACATTTCTTTATGCAGGGAAGATGCTCTCTGAGTTTTTGGTCTTAGTCCCAACTCTCATTTCCACCTCTAGCTTGTCTTTATCTAATGTAATGTGTTCAACAAATGGCTGAAGCACCTCTGAGAAATGCTAACGGGGAAGAAATCAATCTCTTCCCAGTTGTTGATTTTTGGCTCACATGAGATCCAGCCAGCGAGAAGGTGACGCAGATTGTGGACCATTCCCAGACTGACTGGCAGCGGGCATCTGTCAGACGTAGCAGGTACAGACAGCTGTCTGGCAGCCATAGCTCATGAACAATGACTGGGTGGAGACGAGATGGCCGGAGAATCCATCTCTCCTCTCGACAGCTCCCATCACTCTTACATCCCCGAGTCAGTAAAGACACCGCAGGGCTTCTGTCTCTAACTTTTGCGCAATCTCTACCTGTCTGAACATCCTTCTCGGAGAAGTGAATGAATCGTAGAGTAGGAAGGGAAATGAGACTGAGGGGATATTGTGATCAGAAGGGCAGCAGATGAGCAGGCTCATACCAGGGTTTAGAATGAGGATTAGAGTTTAGAATTAAGCTTGCAATGGGGAGACATAAAACTGGTCACAAGGTGATAAAGATGGGGATCAGGATGGCATTGATGCAGTGGAAAGGAGGGATGCTTGGTTTCCTCCAGCTAATAATGGAACGTGCCTCTGAATAAAATAAACATCCCGCCTAGATAACACCTACGGCTGTTCCTTCTGGGAGCTGTAACACATTATACTCTATTTGTCACAGCTGTGATGAATCATCCTCGCAACAAGGACTAATGTAGAATGTGGAAAAGTAGGAGGCCCTCTCCAAAATCTCTGCCCAAAGGTACGTGGAAGAGGAAATAATATACGTCTATATTGTAATATCAAAACAAAATATTACATTTCTTGGTTGACACAAATATGTCTGCATGCGTATGCACCCGCCCACACACTAACTGTTCACAAAAACCTGGCAACCCGGCTTGAACCACTCGTCACTAATGTTTTCTCCTCCATCTCTTCCTCACTCCCACATCCTTGCTCATGCCTCTCATCATTCATGCTGTGTACACAGTCTGTCCCTTTCTGGTTGCCCAGGCTCCTCCGGAGCTTGTTAATTGCGTTGGTGACACAGGTCTGTGTGTGAAGCAGCAGTAGTAATTGCTCTGGCCTGGCCCGAGGTGAGGACGGGTGCCTCCGTCTGGCCTCCAGGTCTGCCCCAAGGCTACACGATTAGACACACGCCTCCATGTTTGATGAAATGGATAGCATTAGCAGTTTTATCAGGGACAGAGTCTAACATCAAATTGTACTGCTGTTGTCATTGGGTTTGCCTAATTATACTACAGATACTGTACAGTATAAATATGGTATCCGTGATTATTATTTTTTATTTATTTTTTTAACCAGTGGAATCAATCGATCATTTATATATAAAACACTCAAAATGATGTAGTTTGATTTATTAAAAGCTTGGCACCACCTTGGTGAGATATACGGAGAAGTTGATATTTTTGTTTCAGGAGTTGCTGTCGAGTTGGGGCTCTGGCACAATTTCCCTCGCTTGCAAGGTCAGTGGAGAAGGGAGGCAAACCTAAAGACGACCAATGAAGGCACAAGAATTTAATCCAATTAACAGGCCAAACCCTGGCAAGTTGGCTAAGTGGAGGCAAGTAGGTCCTGGCTTCAAACCCCAGCTGGGGGGGGGGACTTTGTTAATGGAGTTTTCCTCCCACCGCAAAATACACTGTAATGTAATGTATTGGGAATGCACACATTACCCTTGACTAACAGACTGGCCTTAGACCTTGACTTAGTTCCTTGGGGCTGCAGCACAACTGCCCACTGTTGCTAAATGGGTCAAATACAGAGGACACATTTCCTCAGTGTCTAATGAAGTATAACGACGAAGGTGTTTTCATCTTCAAGGTTGTATGAGTTGCTGCCAAGAGTACTTGTAGAGTAGAGTATTTTTTTGTAGTCGTAGAAGTGGGCTCAAAGATGGTCATAAAAAAAAAAAACATTTTGGTAAGCAATGTGGGAAGCTATTGTTTTGGAGTATCATTCTCTATCCCAACCATTTTCAGCTCAGAAAGAAACAAATCTGTTCTATTTCACATTCTGCTGTACAAGTTTATCCCCCCTCCCAAACTCCTATGCATCATGGGGAGCTCATTCATTTCTTGCAAGAGGCCTGCTCCCTGCCAGGTGCTGTGTGTAAAGTTGTCCTGCACTGCTATTGTGTGAGATCAAGAAGTCCGAGACAAGGTCCATAGCCTTGTGACATGATGGGGTCATGGAAGGGGCGCAAGCATTGTCCTCTGCAGTCTGTACCGGGAGCGTGTGTGGAGACAAATATATACATTGTAACCCTTTTTCTATGAAATCTGGTGAATCCCTCTAGTGTAGTCAAAGTGTCTCTTTAATGTGGGCTACACGATAAAAACAGATACAATAAAAACTGTATACTGACTTTACAGATGTGGCGTACAACGGCTGTTTTTCACAAGATTTCTTTGTTGGAAGCAATGAGATTCTAAATTAATTCATGGTTTAGATAGGGAAATGGAGGAACTATAAAGAATATATAGATACAGCAATGTCAATGTCAGTAACAATTTGTACAGTAAACGTGACTCTGTCTATTTAGTTCTTTGCTGACATGTTGTATTACTGTCCGTCCTTGTACTTCCCGCCTACATACGTTTTTTTCAGCAGACTCCCTGTGGTGACTGCTTAATCAAGATGACAAGCGGCTTAAAAATCAGGTCCTAATTGGATTCAGTGATGATAAGACATTAACGAAACATGCATTCTTTTGTATTTTCAAAAAAGTCTTTCTCTGAACTAAAAAGTTTCTTAAAACTGATTATAAAGAAAAATTACAACATGAATTTATTTTAAAACAGTTCGTCCTCGTCTCTGTCATAGCCACTAACACCTCTCAGTTTCCTGTTGATATGTCTGTCACCTCTTTGGTGCTGCTACACTTGTACTCTGAGGCAACTACACATATAGAACCAACACTTGCAGTTATGGCAGATGTGCTAATGACCTCTGTTGAGCAGGGGGAAAGGCTGAACCTTCTATCTGTGCAGAATCACGAAACACTTCAGCACTTCCTCTGCATTGAAATCCAGACATTGCTCTCGATACTGCTGCTAAGAGACTACAATCAATACACTATAATATTAGATAGCATTTCTGGATGGCTAGTACTGTAGCCCACAAACTCGCAATAGCCATCTGTTCACTTCGTTTTTAAAAGTATACGCCACAAGAGAAGAAATAAAAGAAGAAATGAATGTTTTTGATGGATTTCTCCTAAACTGGGGCGGCATATTGGCAGAGTAGATATTTCAGTCTGTTATGTTTGTGATTTACGTTCTCCTTTTTAAGGGAGAGAATAAAGGTGTGGTCTCGAGGGGTGATATTTTTCTGCAGAAAAAGACAAAGGGGAGAGAGAAGCATAATAAATAGCGTGTCAATTTCCGTTTGAAAAAGCAGAGAAATAAAAACTGTAAACTAGCCATGAGGTAGGTTATGTTGCATTCAAGGAGCTTCAGAATCAGTTTTATTCCATTTCCAGCTAGGCAGCTACGTTGCTGTAGGTAGCCGAGGAGTCTGTTCAATCATCCTTTTTGCATTTTTGATGCATGCATGCATTATTTGTAGTAGAGGAAATTTGGACTTATAACAAAGGGCAGACAATGTGGAGATGGAGCAGAATGAAAAGCAATTCTGTTCTCCTAACTGATTGCAGTGAACTGATCAGGGCTACTATGAGACAATGGTGGGAAGTGAGCTTTGCTTTCAAGGCTAAAAAGAGGCTGCTGTTGAATTCAAATCATGCATAATACACGCAGTAGCACAAAGGGATTAAATGAAATGTGTTTATATTTTTCACTCATGTCCACATACACCACAGGGGCGTTTCTTTGATTTCATTGTCTCTCCAAAACAGGCTAACATCCATTAGTGTTGGCAAGCAGGGGATTGAGATGAATGTGTTCCAATTTTAACCACCCCTCTGAGTGCCCAGCAGTGTCTCGCAGTGTACAGGAGGACTGTGAATGACATGTAATGACATGTAATGTAAAAGTGAGAGCTGGAGCTGTCCCAAGGTAGCTTGGACTGTTTTAGCATGGCCTTGCAATCTCTACCTGTGGGTGGAATACCAAACGCGCATCTGTGTGCTCGTACAATTTCATATACGTATTTGCACAGACAACTCTTTCCCTCTTTCGATCTGCTTTGTGCTTCCTCTCTCACACACACACACACACACACACACACACACACACACACACACACACTATATCCCCTGAGAGCACTGCATCTTCAAAGGTCAGTCTCTGAAAATGTATGTAATCACTTCAAAGGTGGCCACTCTATTCCCATTACCATGGGCCTGCATGGCAGATAATGGGCAAAATGATGGCAACAATTTGCATGCAAACGCACTCACTTCTGAGAGCCCTACATGATAATTCAGAGGAAAATAAGCTTGTTTCTGAGTGGAAGTATCTGTTTATACACACTGCACTTGAGTCATTGTTACACTGAATCCTCATGAAAAAGCTTTGTGTATGACTGAGTGGAGTAATGAGTAGATACAATAAAACTTTCTTCTCTCCCTCTTATTTAACATCTACTTTCTGTCTTCTGTGGTCGCTTTGAGATGTGTTAAAGCCTCTCATTGCCGTAGCCAATCAGCTTGCTCATTTAACCCTGTGCACCTCTTACTGCACCCAAGGCCACAACTTGAGTAACAGGGTTTGACTTTAACCATGAAATATGGGTAGCCATTAAGATAATGATAAAAAAATGGCCGTCTGATTAAACGAGCATCCAGTCATGTTAATTGTTCTTATGAGGAAAGGTCAGGCTCAGCATGTGTCGAAGCCCAGGCGCCACTAGCACTGGTATTTAATGAGACTTTCTCAATTAAATTATCCACAGGGAAACAAAGACGGAAGCCAGCACTTTCTGTTCCCAACTGACATTTACAGAGCATGCTGGGTCCTAAGGGCACTTTAGCAATAGAAGGCAGTTTGTCGCCCCATCAAATGTTATGAAGGATGGATCGCTCTTCACCTTCTTCTTCCAAAAACAGCACCATCACAAACACATAAATAATCAATATAATTGTGAGTAGTTAAGCTGTTGCACACAACATGCACCAACAGTCCCCCATCTCCCTACATGCTGGATTTGGCCTTCCCCTGCCGACATGCTGAGGTGCCCCCCACCCCCCTTCCTTAAGATTAGAAACGATCAAAGCTATGCTCATTCCACGCTCATATTTCCTCCCTCCCTCCACAGCAGGTGGGAAACCCCCATCAGCCCACACACACACACACACACACACACACACACACACACACACACCTCTGTATCAGCCAGCAGGGGGGCAGGGAGGTACACAACCATTTACTGCTTAGAATCTTTTTATTACCTGCACATTCATTCTCATGATGTTTCAGTATGTTTTAAGGCTATGTCCTGTATGTTTCAGTGGATTTATTTAAAGGTGAATCACGTTGCTTCACAACATTTTCCATTCTGTTTTGAATTTGAATGTCTCCCTCCATGTCGTCCAGTCAGAGACTCCCAAACAAGTTACCTTCACGCTTCAAAAGATGTTCTATTTTATGCAACTATGTTTCACATTTCCACTGTTATTGTGTCAGTGCTGGCTGTGTGTGTGTGTGTGTGTGTGTGTGTGTGTGTGTGTGTGTGTGTGTATGTGTGTGTGCAGACTGGTATCCCCTATGTCACTGTGTGTCACAGTCCCATAGCTCCTCAGCAGTGACTCAAACAAGAGTTCACCCAAGGCAAGGCAACATAACAAAGACATTTATTAGTTTCTGTTTGTCTGTGTGGCCTACGTGTGTGTATTTCTGTCTATGTGAATGCCAATAAATGAATCAGAGCTGTGTAGCGAGAAAGGGGTTGATACTTGAATATGAACATTTCCCATGGTGCTTTGGGGTTGGGGCCCCACAGCAGTGGGCATTGAGCTGTTAATTCGTCACTCTGTGATCAAAGGCCTGTTTCTCAGCAAGCTCCCCTACCACCCTCTTGCCGTTCCCCTTATTTTCCCTTCTCTCCTCTCTCTCCAATCAGAGCTCAGAGCAACCAGGCGTGAGTTATAACCATAGACTGTTAATATTAATAGACAACGCATCTGGTTCGCCGAAGTGCTGCAAATGCGGAAGTGCCTTACACCTGCATTCTATCTGAATTCCAGCAGGGGGCGACACATGCGGTTGCAAAAGGAGGTCGGTTTCTGTAGAAGTCTATGAGAAAGTGATCCACTTCTCACCAGTGCCAGTGAAAGTGTATAACGTAACATAGAGTGTAAGCAGCTCCTCCCTTACTCCTCCCTCTCGTCTAAAATCGTCACATCCGCAACCAGGATGGCTGCGCCCGTAACGGCAAGCTCGACGACGGATAGCAGATCTCCACAAACCAATGGGTGACGTCACACATGCTCTGTCCATTAATATACAGTCTATGGTTATAACCCTGTGGTGGTGTTGCACATTATCCCTGAGTCTAGCAGATTCTACTGGTCCCACCCGACTGGTAAAACCTCACTGTGCTGACCGTTCAAACCCAACTTCCTGCTCTTATGGTCAATCTTCATGCTCTAGCTGCAGCCAGACTTAAACAATCTCTTTCAGTGTAGAAACCTTTAGGCAGTGCTGCCACCTCTTGCCTCCCCTCTGTTTCGTCTTTGAACAGTTTTGAACTCCACATATGATCCACTCTATCACGCCCTTGACGAAACCTCTCTTAGCACCCATAACTTTCCTCCTAACCCCCTTTTCACACACCCATCTATATTCATGCACTCGACTGCTGAATCTTATGCATTACCAGTTCTTTCTTCCCTGTTTGCTCCAACTTTCTTTGGTTCTCAATAGTTGTCTGCGGCTCCTTCTATTCTAATTCACACTGCAATAGCTCAAACGTGTCACTCACTCGCCGGTGCTATGCATATTTGTTCATCCCGTAGACATACAGCGCTGCTGTAAGATTCTCAAGGTTACTCTCAATGTTACCCTCCTGCAAATCCAGGTGCTTGTATCTAACACAAATATAGCCCGGGAGCACCAAGCATTCTGATAAAGAAATGCAGAATAGGGCCAGGGCATGGCAAGGAGGCACGAAATAAGTGGCCCACTTTGGCCCATGAAAAAACACCTGCGACAGTTGGTGGTCCACTAAATGAAGGCAGCTTGCGGTGTGAGCAATGGGCCAAGCCAAAATGATTGCTATAAAACAGGCCAAGCCTGCTGGGAGCGCTGGTGCCTCTTTTCATCCCGGCCTCACTCCATCACATGACCTTCTGGCCCTGATGCTCTCTTCTGTCCTTCTGTTTTCTACCTCTCTCTCTCGTTTACTCTCTGTGATATTCCCGCTTCTTCTATTCTTCAATATTTTATTAGATTTTGCCTGTAAAGTTGGTCAAGCCCGCCCAGATGTATGCACAATGGGGAGTGAAGCAATAGTGAATAGGTTGAGTTCTTTAATTCAGTTTAATCCCGAGCCAAATTAACAATAATGTTACCTTTAATAACCAGAGTAATTGACTTCAATGTGAACACCCTTTTTTGAAAGATGACACTAGCAACACCTAGCAGAGGAAGAAAGAAAGGAATTAAAGAGGTGGACATTTTGCAGCAAAGAAGCAGGCAATGTTTAAAAAAATTATGAATTGTATGGATGGAACGAATGAGAATACTTGTTTTACTTTATAAGATATTTTTATAATGCTTAGTCTATTTGGTTACACTTTACTTGAAGGTATCTACATAAGAGTGACATGACACTGTCTCTCTGTCTCTGGGACCAATTACTCTACAGCGAAATGTTATTAAATCACAAACGACGCATCTTTCCTACCAAAGTAATATAGGTCATAATTACAGAGAGTCATGTCTCCAAAACTACTCCACACATAGAAGCCCCCCTGCTGGTTGTACTACAGCACTTACACAAAAATAAGCATAATCATAATTTTGGGGAATATTTTTTGCCAAAAACATTTAATATTTTTGTAATTAAATAGACTTGTGTCTCTAAACTTACCTCACACATAAGTAGTGTTCTGCTGGTTGTACTACATCACTTACTTTTCAAAAATAGGCATATGCATAATTTTGGGGAATATCTTTTTCCATAAAAATTAATTTAATATATGTCATAATTGCAAAGAGGCATGTCTCCAAAACTACTCCACACATAGAACCCCCCCCCCCTGCTGGTTGTCTGAATTTCTTTTCAAAGTGCACCAGATTGATGCATTTAAACGTTAAAATGGACAACATTGCAACAAATGCCCATGGAACCCCCTATGGGGGCTTGTGCAGTAGTGCAGCTCTAGGTCTAGTGACGCCCCTGCGGCAGTGTCCCCGTTTTAATCTTACAAAGATAAAACATTACCTGTTTTAGAGGTATTTACGCTTCTGAGCTGAAATGTCCCTGGAGTTTGTCTCAGAAATCTGGTCACCTTAGGTTAGGGTTAGAGTTAGGGTTAGGGTTCATGTGTTATGACTGTGTCATGACAGTGGCATGTGTCCATGACAGTGTCATGTCACTCTTATGTAGATACCTTCAAGTAAAGTGTTACCGTCTATTTTAATTCAGTTCTGGTGCTTGCTCTACAGCTGTTAAATAGTATGGTTGAATGGGATGGTTGAACTGCATTGCTACATATATTTAGGTTCCCCAGAACATGAATCCTATGACTTGCTCCCCTGACTTTTCATCTAGCGTCACCAGCAAGTTGACAGTTTTAGTTCAGAGTGAAATGTCTCACTAGATGGATTGCCAAGAAATTTGGTGCAGACATGTATGCTCCCCACATGATGATATGATACTACAATTTTATGCCATCATCAAGTCAGGATTTCGATTTGTCCAATACTATGGTTTATGACCTCATACCTGCAAAAGGAATGGCATTCCCATCAGCCTCGGCTATACTTGCTGCATGATGCTCAGTGCACCTCTATGCTGAAAAATTCATTCCGACACACCGCCCCTGGTGCACAGCTCTCTCTAATCAACCATCACTTATAATCAATTTACAGTCATTTCATCATTTAGAGTGACAACAAGATTGTACAAGCAACGGTTTAGTTTATATTTTGCCCAAAGAGAGGGCCACAATCCGAGGGATGAAACCTTGATGAGTGCTCAGTTAACCGATGTCTACTAATTATGCATAAGTGAGAGAAGATTGTCCATTGCCCAGCTGGACCACTTGACCCTGTTTGAGGCTGTTATTTAAAGGTGCCACTGCCTGTGTTTGGAGACCAGATGTGATCATGGATGACTGCTGCCTTGAGAGCTGGTTCAGCACACAGAGTAAATCCAGCCTCTTCCAGCTTCATGCTTAGACTCGTGTGGATCTTTATCCGTCAGAAACAACTGCTGGCTTGTGTCCGGTTAAATGGCCGTGCATAGTCCCGGTTCCTGTGCATGTTTTACTGTTTTCATTACATTTAATTGATAACTTAGTATTGCTTTCAGTGTGGTGTAATTAGGGTCCATTATTACCTTTACTGGGTGGGGTGAATGGGTGTATGGTGTATAGTGGGTGAATTTTCCATTGACATACATAGCAGTGGAAGCCACCAGCTATTAACATTTACTCAAATAGCTCAGGGATTGATCTTATTCTTTAATTGTCACATGCCTGTATTTTTCCATTACAATAATGTTATGCTAACGCTATATTTGTTATACTTATTATCACCCTTGTGTTTTCAATCTGTACATCATTTTGTCTTGTTTAATTAAGTAAGTAATCGTTAATGCTTCAGGCATTTCTCACTCAAATTGTTATTGGCCCCTGCCTCTGAAATCCCAAATCAATATATGTTCCTTATTTGATTCTCAGCCTGGGCCTTATAGATTGACTGTCGCACACACACACACACACACACACACACACACACACACATACACACACACACACACACACACACACACACACACACATACACACACACACACACACACACACACACACACACTACTACTCTACTACCCTCTGATTTGTTTGTTGATGCCTAACTGGTGTCCCTGCAGCGCCACCAAGCCAGACATCAGCTTTGCTAACTAATGTCAGTGGAACAAGGTATTGGTCACATAATTGAATGTTTATGTAATTAATGCATTTGGAGGAGCATGAAGGAGACTCTGGGTGAGCAGAAAATTCTGCAAGTATGCAAGAATGTATAACCATGTGCGCCCTTGCATCTGCTTTAATATGATTGGTCAACTACTGTAAGCCTGCATGTGTGTATGTGGTGTTGTTTAGGTGTGTTTTGCTCTGAATATTGGCCACTAAAGTCAACTTTGTAATGGGCCAACCGCAACATTTGCTGAAATCATCAAGCATTGTCCCCTAATATCCCCTCACTGTTTTTCCTTTATCTATTGTTTTCTGACTCACTCACAAGCAAAGATGTCCTTCACCCCTCGTACTTTGACAAAAGCTGCGTGGGAGAGCGATCTGAACATGACTATTACGGACCAACAATTGGACCTTGCTCTGGCTATGGTTCACTCATCCTCCATATGTGCTCGTCATGGCTTAATCCAATGCAAGGTCCTTCATAAAGTCCACTACACAAACGCAAAACTGTCTAAAATATACTCCACTGTCCGGGATGCCTGTAACCGGTGTAACCAGTCTCCTGCCAACCATACTCATATGTTCTGGTCTTGCCCTAAATTAACAACCTTCTGGATGAGCATTTTTGACACCATGAGCGGAGCCTATGACCACATTATCCCCCCTCACCTTTTGTCAGCCATTTTTGGCATTTCCCCTGACGCTAACCTCCCTGTTGCACTGAGGCGGGCCCTGGCGTTTACATCTCTGCTAGCCCGGAGACTGATCTTGTTCAACTGGAGGCTCTCCCGCCCCCCTACACACGACCGTTAGATTAAAGAGGTGCTCCACAACTTGAAGCTTGAGAAGCTCAGATCTTCACTGAAAGGCTCTATCTCCACATTCCTAGAGACATTGAACCCTTTCCTAGAACTTGTTGACTCCCTCAGTGTATCCCCTGACGTGGAGGACTGAGCTCCTTCTGGACCGCTCCACTTGATGCCAGCAGTTGTCTGTCCCCGTCTGTTTTGGACCTGAACTGGGTTGGTTGGTGGGTGGGTAGGGGAATTGAGGAGAACTGACATACTGTTTTGACAATGTTTCGGTTGCCATGAAAATTGTAAATAAATAGAGTTGGAAAAAGAACTCTACTGTGTCCTTCACATCGGTACGCTGGTTATTAAATGCAAGATGAATGTCAAGAGACTCACACCAGAGAATGAGCCAGTCCTCTAGGGGCCTTGGCATTTCGCAGCTACCTCGACAGCTACCTCAACAGCTACCTCGTCTGACATGACAAGGACATGTCATCCTAAAGCTCTCATGAGTTGTAGTACTGCTCTCTCACCCTCATTTCACACTCCCCCTAGATATTGTGATGTATTAGCAAAGCTCTTGCTGACGGTGAACTCAGCTGCTCTTGTTGGCAAAGTTACAGTAGATCTACATTTAGTAATACCCCTACAGCTTGCATGTAATACCTCCATGAGATTTTATTCAAATTGGTTTCTCCTCTCATTTGCTATCTCTTTCTATTACAATATCTCCCCCGATTCTCTCTTCTTTATTCTCACACCTTCTTCATCTCTCGCTTTCCTCATCCACCTCCTGATACTTTTTCTTGCCGCCGGCTTCCTTACTCATTCTCCTTCTCTACTGCTCTGTGTGTTGTTTTCTATCTCCACACACACACACACACACACACACACACACACACACACACACACACACACACACACACACACACACACACACACAGACTCCCTTTGTGTTGCCCCTGGTACACATTCTCTTACCTCTCGCTACATCTCTGGCTGAATCTCTCTCTCTCTCTTTCTCTCAATGCCACCACTCACCCACAGGCAAAGTCATCCCAGGTTGCTGCACCCACTCTTCGCCCATCAGATCGTCTCACTACCTCAGAGTCATTTTCCAAATTTGGCCACTAATTGGGTTTCTCCTGCGATTGAGTCAATAACAACCTTCATATTAGAGTTTAATGTCCCCTAATGAGTCCATTTGTTGGCCAGCGGCTAATTAGGTCTGAGCTGTTTATAGATAGCCTAAACTAATTGATGGGCATTAGTGAAACGCTGTGTGTCAATCAGTAATATAGTTGAGCCCATTTCTGCTTTTAGCTTGCAGCACAGAGCCCCCCAAAAACAGATTATACCGTTCAGGTTCATGGATCAGGCTGTATAATTTGTGAAACAGCTCGGCATTAACATTAATGATAACTCCAGGGGAGCCGAATGAAATCCATTTAACATTGACTGACAAATCTTCTTCCTCCTCAGCAAGCATTTAGTTGTATTAGAGTTTATTATATTCAGGAATTGTGTTGAGGAGACTTATGTCTGCTTTTGTTAGCTCATTCAAATATTATATCTGCCAACTGTAGACGTTTTCCACAGTTCTCATGCAGCACACATGCACAGCCATCTAGCATCAGGACTCATCATAACAGATTGAAATACATAAGGCCTTACAGGCAACAATGGGGGGTATGAGGACAACAGGCCCTTGCAGAAGCTATCAAGCTGGAATCTTTGACAAAGTTTTAACAGATCTGACTGACATGCCAAGACCCTACCCTGTAGTTTGAGTCTGCGCAGGGCTTTGGCTTGATAAGGCAGTGTGTGGATGAATATAAAGTGAGCTGGAATTGTCTGATATTGGGACTCATCCCAATCATATGCCTCCAGGTTAGCATGATATCAAAAGGAAGGGTTTGTTTGAAGGGGAGTTGTCTGTCTGCACACAGCTGCAGTTCTATGATAAAGAGGAGAGAGGTTTGATAGGTGAAGCCTCCTGTCCTTCCATCCCTCTGTCTCTGACTCCCTCTAATTCAATTCAACTGAAATTGCAGTGAAAAAAGCAATATAAAGCATGACAATACTTTCTTCTCTATCTCTATCTAGATTGTTAAATATTAAATTCCTCACTGTGTGGAAGTTACTAGAGCTGAGTTTGTATATGAGCACCAGGAATACAATTCTGTCCATCTATCTCTCACTTTCTGTGCTAACACTAAAAATCTTTCATGCTTTGATTTATACAAGTATTTGCCTCTTTTAACTTGCATCAAGGCAAACCATCTGTTAAAAGATTGCTCCAAATAGTTTTCCCCTGTGCCATCTGTTGCCTCCATATCTAATTTTTTACAGTTTCAAAAAACTATTTTCCTTATATTATCCTTATTCAAAACACTTCAGTAATCTTGAGCCGGTTGCTGATTTAGTTTGTGCCACATTCTGGTGAACTGTAAATATTTCTTTAATATGTCAATATTTCCTCATACAAGCCATTAAGGAGAGGGATTAAATGATGATGGAGAATTTTAAAATGAAAATGACAGTACTGGTTTGCCCCATTCTGTTGTTGCTAAGATTGAATATAAGAAGTTATAAATTTCTCCCAAACATCGAAACACAGAGGGGAGGGGGCACTTTGTCGCATTATGCTTGAATTTTCTGTGTATTCAAAAGGTTACTTTGTCTTAGCAGCATTCATCAAAATGAGACTTCATGAGAAAAATACATGTTACGTTTTTGTTTATTGTTGGATGGCATATTGTTTTTATATATAACTGTTTGGTGCCTTAGCAAATTTTAATGTCGTGAGATAAAGCTTGTTTCACAGCTTACTTCAATTTACCTGTAAATGAAACTAATATGGCTTACATTAGCCTGGCCTGTGTGTGTTTTATTTTATTGTGCAGTAGCCTATGTTTAAAATGTAAGACCACATAGTGTCACATCTATATTATATGTTTGCATACTATTTCTTAAGCAAAGTATTTGGTTATTCTATACTATACTATTTGTAGGCCTACTTTTAGGCCTAGTAGGCTAAAAGAGCCATCGGGTATGGTTTTCAGACTATGTTAATGCTGATATCTGTTGTCTTTTAGGGTTATCCTTTACTTTTTTATTAGAGTGTTTTAGCTTTTGAAACAATAATCCCAAGCCAAGTTTTATCAGGTATCTTGGAAAATGAGTTTGTAAATGGTCCTCGCCCAGGCTTCCCCTTAGGCCTCCATATATTTTTTATATCAACCAAAACCATATCAGTATTGACCCTCATTTTAGCTGGAAGTTTCCTCGCTGTCCCCACTTTTATGTAGCAGCCTAATGTTTCGCCTGTGTGAGCCGTCTCTGCATTAATCTGTAGGTAAAATAACAGCACAGCTGTTAACTAACGTTGCTGTGTTCGGAGTAACGGTGCAATTAAACAACTAGGCTACTGATTTTGCCAGTGGGGACCGTTAGCGGTCCCTAGCCTGCAGTTTGAGAACCGCTGTCCCGGACTGACCTACCTCTGCGCTCTCCGGCTCTCTGCCTCCGACTCCGCCTCTCTCAGCACCAAGCGACCGAACCCCAGCCTGCCTGCCGCCACACCGAAGTCCCCTCCAGCTCCTGCCTGTGTGCCTTCCCAACCCACAAACCGGACTCCATACTTCTGTGCCACGCGAACCCATCACTCTCACGCCAAATGCACTCCTAGTTTTACCGCAAGAAAAAAAAAAAAAACACTCCAACCTGAAAAGTAAAATAGGCAGTAAGTTGTAGCTGTGCTATCGGATAGGTTTTTCTTCTTTGCCCCCAGTTTTCGGCCCCGCGGTGGGGCAGGACCGCAAGGGCAGGCCGGGGGGAAAAGGAGACCGTATGATGTGGATCTGGTACTTTCTGCTTGGTTCGGGGTCAGGCTTAAGAACTGTTGGTAAGTTTTTTAAAAGCACACAGAAACTAACGTTGTTGTCACGGCGCCGACACGCTTCAGTATACGGGTGGGTTCGAGGAAAGAGGGGGGGGGGGACGACGACAATGTTAAAGTGTGGTAGAACTGTTGTGGAAGGGTTAGCCTACAGCTATAATGTTACTGTTTGGATGTTTTTTACTTCGACCAATATGATCCTATGCAGAATGTTATTGGAGCAACTTCTAAGAAAAGAAGTTTTCCGTCTTTTCATTTCCATCGGTTGAACGTTTTTTTTTTTGGTCTGGAAACTGGGAGTTGAAGCAGCCGGGGCAGCAGTTTCAGAGTTTTTCGTGCATGTCCCCTTCAATTCTGAGTGAGAATATTTTTGCTGCAGACAGCCCTCCATGCCATATCCATCCGACGTTACTGTATGTTTTACTGAGATAGGGTTATAGTCTCCTCCGGGTTAGGTTATGACCGCGAAGTTGTTGACAGGACGGTGTTGACGAGTCAATCTGTTCTCCAGCCCCGCCATGGCAGCTGGGGCCCAGTAGAGGACACTTGTAAGGGAGTTTATTCAAAGGACAACCAGTTTGCACTTTACTCCCTTTAACCATGCAGCTGTAGCTGGTATTCCAATCAGTGACATAGACTATCCACTGTTATTATAGTGTGCTAAAAACCGTCCATTTCAGCGATGGCCTGCAGTGAATGGTTAGTCTACAAATGTGAAACACGTGATAGTCAGTGATTCAGAGGTAAACAGCCTCAAAGTATGTGTGATCATGATTCAAGGTAATGAACTACGTATTAACTAGCCTAGGCTTATGGCGAAAATGCATTGTTATTATTTCCCCCTTAAAATAACTATCTGCACATGCTGCATAATATAATGATACCAATTTAACATGTATGCCCACTGTACACATGCATGTACAGTAAACTTAATGTATGTAATCCATCTACGTTTTAAGAGCTAATTCATCATTTAGATAACATGCCTTTAATCTAACATGTTAGTGGCACTTTTATTGTCTCTTATGAGACCTTTTATGGAGTGTAATAAAAAATCGTCCATCGTGATATCGTCATTTCTGGAAGACATTTTGACGTGTCAAAGTAGGAAAGGCACAGGTGTAAGCAATAAAAAGTAATGATGGTTGAATTCGACTTTGCTGCGTTGGTTCTGATATTGTGCATGCTAGCTCACACTGTCACACTGTCATTGCTTACTGGGACACTTCAATGAGAGAGACATTGTGAATGTTACTAGTAACACCTGTGCTTTTCCTGCTATGTCAAGTATGTCACGCTAATTAAAAAAAGGCCTATTGCCTTAAAAGGCACTCCATGTAAACAAACACTAAAACTCTTGATTTATGCCAACTTTAGGCTAGTTCATTAATTTAGCACTATATGAATATGTTTTTGTCAGTGTCATGGCAAGTGAAGTGTAAATATCATTATATTATGTAAAACTATGTGAAACAGAGATTTAGTGTTGGCTGCCAAACCCCTCCCTAGCTATATTGGAGCAAAGGAGCATGTACACATGATTGATGTCAGACATTTTCTCCCAGAATATTACGGTAGTTTGTTTTCTCCAGTATTGCTAATGTCTTGTCAGCACTGAATAAACAAATTGTGCTTCCGCTTTTTATTAGTTCATGGCCTGACCAGGGTAATAATAATATGAGCTAGACTGTGTGTGTGTGTGTGTGTGTGTGTGCGTTGAAGAATGTGTGGCTGGCTGCAGAGGTCACTGCGTCCAGGCCACTGCTATTGGTTAATATTCTAGTTTATATTAGGCTTATATTGGGTGCACAATATTTTGCATTTGATTTGACATTTAGCCCAGACATTAATAAAGGTATAATGCATTTAAAAATCTATTTGGGTCTTGGCTGCAATACTTATTAACATAATAATCTCAATATTGACATTTGAAGATACGGCAACCGAAAATTACATTGGCGGAATTTCCCACCCCACACAAAGTCTGTGCTAAAAATAATAAGGGACATACATGTATCACTGGAGTAGAATTTGTGGTTGGTATGCTTTGTGCACAAGCGTCAGAGGTTTTTCCAAGTGTGCACTGAAGATTCTAAATATTTTGCTACCTACACATAATTGCAGATGTGAATGTTGCAGATGTATGTGCAGTTCATTTCCTGCACACACTTCACCATGCAATAACTCAGTTTCTGAATGGTCAACAAATGCTACAAAAGTGTAATGTGGAACCTACGAATCACAACACAGTTTGCTTGCTGTGAGCAATGAACAGTCATGCAAACATTCAACATCAGATTCATTCATTTTAATACATTACCAGAACAATGTCCAGAATTACTGCAGTTCACATTTTGGATCATACAACCTTGTAGTGGAATATAAAGTCCAAATCAGCCTTGCAGATCAGACAAATTAAGTCTTTAGAGACCATGGGCCCTATCTTGCACCCGGCGCAGCACAGCGCAAAGCCCGACGTAAGTGTCTTTGTTAGTTTAAGACCGATGCAGTTGTCTTTTTTGTTGTCAGTTTGAAAGATTTTCGTCATTTCTGGTAAGTGTTTTAACATAAGTGCACTGATTCACTAGTCAAGGTCTAGCACTCCACCAATCAGATTGGTCATTGAGTCCGACTGCCCACTGGCCGATTCAACAAGTCAAATCGGCCCAAATTAAAGCCGACGGCTCCTCCGACTGACAACGGCACGGAACACACCAAACAGACTCGAGTCACCGACCTCGCCAGACTGACGGCCGATAATCGGGTTGATGTGTCAGCGCCTTTATGCACAGCGCACGCACACTATGCTTGTTACACACACACACACACACACACACACACACACACACACACACACAGGGAAGCGCAGCAGCACACAAACACGCAAAAGATTACAAATAAAAATATTACGGTGCAAATCCGCCATCATAATAGCAATGCGCCAAGGTACAAACGCGCCTGGCTTTTAAAGGGAATGGGAGATGACACTCTGATTGGTTTATTGCATGTTACGCCCAAAACACACCTATGAATTAATGAAGACACTAAGTACAACCCTTTTGAACCATGCACCCTTTTTTCCGCCGTCAAAATAGCAAAAGTGGATTTGGACACGCCCTAAACGCACCTGTGCCATCACGCCATGCGCTTAGATCGTTAAAATAGGGCCCTATATGTGATACTCAACAAGATGTGGATATTTTGTAGCACCTATTTTACATACACTAGCCATACAGTATACAGGATCATGTATCAGCTGGCTCAACTCAATCTCAATAAATCTATCTTTTGCACAGCCTCAGAAAGTTTGTCATCTCAGCAAGTGGCGCTCCTTGTTTCACTTTTTTTTAGAACTTTTCATTTGTGTGCATTACTGACGATATCAATTCTAATACAGACCATTCTTTGTACTCATGTTAAGAGGCTGCTGACCATAAATTGTACTGGACTGGAGTCCTAGCCTTGCAGCCTTGTTGCACTGCACCCACTCTGATAGCTGCAAGAGATAAACCAGTGCTATTATGTAATATGAGATTTAGCCACACAACCCACTGACCATGGAATGTTGCAATGCAGTTACAACCAAAGCAAGTTTATGGTATTGTGTTCTGCAGCCTGAAATCATATTTACGCTGTTCAGCTGGTCTGCTAGGCCATGCACCAGGGGGAATATTGAAATGAATTTAGGTATGTCAGAAAGAGGAATTAGCTTTGCTTCAGTTATTTCCCTCTACACCCAAGGATGGCTATTGCTTGTTAAAGATCATCATTGTGATATATATATATATATATATATATATATATAAATATGCCAACCTTATAAATGTTTGATTACATTGCTCTAACACCCAGGGCTGCCTGTGTCAAATATGCTTTAGTTCAGAGGTATTTTACTGATATTTGTGTGGTGTTCCAATACTACTAAAACACTTTAGTAGTTGACATATTTTAAATCCTTGCTCGCTGCAATTCCGCCGTTCATAAGCCTTGAAATCAGACAAAATTTTAAAGTGCTTAATGTTCTTGTCTGCCATTTTGTGCTTGTATGTGTGCGTATGAATGCATAGTGTTAACCATTTCCATTTCCCTTTGATTTAAACGCACCAATGAAACACGGGAGTGTGTTTTAGCTTGTTTCCATAAAATTACTTCTGCACCATTCATTTTGAAGAAGTAATCTCACAGAGCTCTTAAAGCCCATGTCTTGCTTTCATGAGGAATTTTAAGAGAAACCTTGATGCTTTACATGTTGCTGTTATGCTCACCAAGCGGAACAGTTCAGGGATTAATTCACCCGCTCGCTCACCACAACTGTACAACACAATCTGCATAACAACTGTCAAAGCTAATATCTGAGTTGTCTTGTATGTAAAGAGACCGTTCCGTGCACGCTCTTGTCTCTTAAATGGCTCAGTTAGCCAACGGACATAGCCACACTTAAGTATTTTCTCAATCAACATAAATGTGCGCTCCATACCTGCTCCTTTACCAAGCCACACACACAAGCCAGGTGGTTGGATATTTTTATTCATAACTAAAGACAGACTATGCGGGTCATTTCACCCACTGAACAGCGAGACAGAATCGCATTGTCTCATTGCTTATTATGCTTTGTATTTCTGCACTGTGATTTCCCAGAGACTGGCCAGTTGGCCTAATAAACCTCTGTGTCTGTGCTTATCGTTGCATATCTTTGGAACAGGAAAGAGAGAGAGATAAAGAGATGATGCTTTTTTGCGCTGGCTGACATGGTTGATATGCTTCCAGCCATAGTCACACAGAGAAGGCGGGGGATTAAGGAGGGCCTTTAGATCCTATAGTTGTTAAACAAAGCCACATGACGAGTCACGTTTCAGACTATGATAACAGTGCAGCTTTAAGTACTGTAAGCACTATTGTGTAGATTCTGTTTCATTATTTATCAGTCAAATGTAACAACACATTACGCATGTTTCATCCTATTGACCAGTAAAGCGTATTTGTACAGTGTTGGATCTTTCACCATTAGGTGTAAGTCACGTTGTATTTTTGCGATGTAGCCTAGGTTCGGTGTCCATTCTCTTTGAGCATGTCTGATCTATAAGTCATGAAGCTAAATGTTACATGAACCCTGGAATATATGAATCGAAGGAGACAGAGAGACACGGAGACATGCAGAGAGGAGTAAAATGTAGTGGAATAAGTTAGAAGACAGCTCATTACATATTGATTTTGGATTGATCCTAATTAATTTGCCATGCAGTGATGCACAAGCTTTGTTAATCCCTGATGGTTGCCTTATATTGATCCACCACGTCCTTGAATGTCAAGAACAAACGTCAGTCTTGGAAGAATATGCTTGATTACTGAAGAGAGTTGTTTTGAGAAAAGCCATTAGGCTTTTGCATTTTGGACACTTAGTAATGACACTCTTGCTTTTTACCAAATATAGTGTTTACTCTGTACTTCTACCCAGTACATACTATCTATAGTTATTCCCAGTAGAGGTACAGTAACTAAGAGGGCAGTTTGTGCTAGACATTGATTCGAGCTGTCTATAGTGCCAGACCTGAAAGGTAACTTGAGATGTGCTAAAACGTTTGTTCTTAAGTAAAGCCCAAGCAGAGAATGTTTTTTTGGAGCATTGTTAAGATTGCTGCCGTCTCTCATTATATTTTTACAACACATGCAGATGTGCACATACACACACACTGCACACATACTGTATGATAAGCAGAGTGCCCAAAAGAGGAATGGAGATTTACCTATCATCGTCAGGTTTTACAGTGGACTGTAAGGTAGGGAAATTGTAAACTCTCTTCAGTTTCACTTGTGAAGAGATGGAACTTAAAAACCCAGTCCTCTGCTCCTCCTATCAATGCAAACAGATTCTCTCTCCTTAACTGATATCCCGTTGTTTTACAGTGTAGAATAATTGACTCCGTGAACATGCCAAGATAGTGGGGCTGCAGCATCCCATTCATTGTCCATTGTTCACTAGAAACAGCAAGGAATGATGAAGGAAAAAGTTCATTTAAATGAACTGTGACTGAAAGAGATCACATCTGAGATCTTTTGTGTATGTTGTATGTAAATTGAGTGATTTTACTGATGAAATAAGATCGTTTCAAATGCAGGTTCTGCACTGATCTGTGTCATTTGTGAAAATTCAGCAACCATGGAAGCAAGCAGTAGGCCTAAACTGCACAATGTATCTGCCCACAAGTGAAGGTTTGTGAGATGTATCAGCAGCCTGACAGCTTGGCCACATTTGGTGTGTCCTCATTATGTATGTCCTAGGGTTGCACGATATTGACAAAATGTTATATTGCGATATTGATTATGAATATTGCGATATAGATATTAATTTTGATATTTTTAAACATATGTAAAATTACAAAAGTTATGGGAAAACGCATCAAAATAGATTCATAATAAATAAAACAAGTTTTCTTACAACACAAGGTTTATTTCAACTGACTGTCATATTGGACTGGTCCAACATGAATAAATAAATAACGACCATGTCTACAGGACAGGACATATTTTTCTGGTTGTACAGTATAAAATAAATAAATAAAGATAACAGGACACGATTTTCTTTCGCTTTTCTGATTCGTTCCGTTTAGTTGTCTCCATCTATTTCTTCACTTACACTGTCACTCTGTCGAAATATGCACACACGTGGTACGCTCCATAGGGTTGGTCACGTAGTGGACCCGTGCGCTGACGTGTACTTACATGTGCAAGTGGCACGGTATCTGGCCAATGAAATGATGATCATTATAGCATTTCAAGCGGGCTCTAAATCAAACACAACTAAGCTAACGGACTGGACGCAGCGCTCCATGCATACTTACTGCGATACTTTCAATATAATATTGCGCAACGTGATATCGCGATAACGATATTGAGTCGATATATCATGCACCCCTAGTATGTCCTCACTATGTAATGTGCAACACCAACATGTGGTTTTAATATGAATTAAATAAGAATAACAAACTTTATGTACTTTCAAATACTTCAGATACTGAACAAACATATACGATGTGTCCCAACTCAGGTGCTGTATCCACAGAAAGACAGTCCATGATAAACTGGATTGGTACTTGCCACACCCATTCTTCTTCTGTTTAGTTTAGAAGTTAAATTAACTGGTCCTGACAAGTGCAGAGGATGTTCTGCTACTAGCATGTTTATTCTATCACTATAATGGACAGAAGGTTTTATTTATGCACCGGAAGGGCAGTTGAGCTTTTGGATATACTGGGATTCTGCCTATAAAATAACGTGGAAATTGAACACTTAATTGTTTATTATGTTGTTGCATTTTATAGCTGGGAGAAACCTTTCCAAGGTTGATTTGCAGCTCTTAGCCCAAGACTCTCACAGTGGACTGTAATTACACATAGTCTTGCTAGCTCATGATGTTGGTTTGATGTTGAATACTGAATACTGAATACTGATTGAATCTAAAGCCTTATTATGCGGCTTTAGAAAAACCAAAAGAATACAAACATCCAAAGGTAAAGAAAAAGGGCCATTTTTATGAAGATGCCAACAAACAACTTGAGAGACGACGAGATTTGGGGGCTAATGTTAAGGCCGACGCAGAAATTGTCAGACAGATTCAAGGAACGGCCAGAGACTCAATTGTTTGACCAAATTACGAACCTGGCTATGTAGTCGCTCTGTAATCAGCGCCATGTCCGGCCTCCTGCACGCTCTATCCAGGCGCCACTCCACGCCTAAACCGAAACGGAGTATTTCCAGTAAGTGGGAACACGTCTGACACGGACAATGTCCTGCTGTGTGCTACATGTGTGAAAGGGAGACTCTGGACAACGTCTGGACCTGATTCTATGGACTTTGTCCAAAGTTCAAATGAGACAACGTGGCATCATGACTTTACGTAAACATACACGGCACTTTCCTAAAGCCAAGTGGCGTGTTATCTGTACGCATTTTGAGCTATCCGCGTGGATATCTGCCATCTGCTGTATACAGCGTAAACATACACGCCACTTTCTAAAGCCACGTGGCGTGTTATGGCGAGGCTACGTGTTATTGCAAGGCTACGGTTGGTTTTAACGTCACACGTGGGGGGGAAAGAAAAAACGGTTTGGATTAGGAAAAGAAGAACTGGGCTGGGTTTAGGAAGAGAAAAACGTGGTAAGGAAACAACACATGGGGAAAACAAAGGAACCATCACATGCGGGACGCGATCCCTGCTCTCCTGTGTGAAAGTCCTGTGTTTGACCCATCCGCCACCCCGACCAACCTCCCTATGCAGATTTTCGCCCTTTCATACTACTCGCTACGGCGTCAATTCACACGCAAACGCATGGTAATGTAAGTCAATGGAGGACAAACGGCGTTGATAAACACGCTGAAAAGCGAGTGTGCGTCTTGATAACACGCCAATAACGGCATACCAATTGGTGTGTCATACATACGCCACTTCATAAGATCAGTCTGAATGAGAAGACGGCAGAGTCCGAGTCAGCAGCAGGCTGAATTTCTGTCAGTCTATTCTTGAGTTGAAGTATTGAGCCTTTATTAATGTTTGACCTTAAAGTTGTTGATATGGTAAGATGTATTCAGTGTAGAAATGCAGAACTGCATTGGGACACAGCTAGAGTTATGTTTTGTTTAGAGCTTACACAGCACATTTGCTCATTTTAGTCCTGGCCAGTCACCTTGGATTCCCCTCTTTTATCTTCATCCACGGTGCTCCCTCTGAGAGGACAATGACCCGCTGTATGTGTCCCCTGTGTTGCTTTGCCTGCTGTCAGACAGGGAACGGACACTGGCAGGCTGACAGCTGGCTCCCCTCTTCTGTCCCCCGTGATCAGCAGTCATTTCTAACAGTCTAACAGCCACCGTGGCAGCCAGTGTGGACTCTGACAGGCTATTTTGGACTGAAATTCCAGCATCCCTCTGTCAAACCAAACAAACACTACCTTAAAGGTCAACAAAAACCCAGAGAGAAGCGCTGATCCTCTGTGTGTTTGTCGACCCGTGTGGAAATATACGTGATTTGAGTGTGTTTCATATCTTCATATGACTTGAATTTGATTTGAGATACTGTGCTGACTATGGCCCTGAACATGTACTCAATATTTTTATTCAACTCAAGGAATCACTCAGAAAAACACACACTTTCAACTTTAATTCAGGCAAAATAAATGATCTCTCATTGATATATCAGACACAAAGGATAAAGGTCTCGATTAAGGGAAAGTAATAGAAGGATTTGTAATGTTTGCTGACTAATGAAAATGAGATGCTGCCCAAAATGTGTCCCTAAAAAGAACATCTGTGTACTTTTTAGTGTGTTTATTTTCATTGCCGCCCAATGCTTTATCGTCTGCGTAAGGAGATTGTACATCTCAGCTGCCAAATGCCTGCGGTGATGATTATGCGGCACTGAACTTTCGTGTGGCTATACAGTACCTTTAGCCTCATGCATAATTGTTTTGTAATTGTGATACAGCTCTGGCAGTTTCACCAAGTGGTCCAACTCTATCCACCAGCTTTGGATGCTGTAATTAGTTGCAATTTTCCAAACATCTAATCATAAGTAAAATGGTTATTTGGACTAGACACAGATTTTTGATTGCAATCACACAGACATTTGTTTTCCCTGTTTCTCTCTTTTGCGTGCCAAGTGTGATTACGTAAGCATTCAATGTCCTGTGTGATAAATGTGCAAATTGTCTTAATAGCATTGCAGGTGAAACCTGTTTTTAGACGCACAGGGTTGCTGCTAATGCATTTATCTGCAGGATTAGATTAAACTTCAGGATTACAGAGACCTTTTGTGGAACTCTTTTTCTCCTTCTATTACACAACACAGTGATTTAGGATTCCTTAATAGGTCAGGGGTAAACTCTAAGTCCGAGACTCGCACGCGAGAGATGCTGGCTCATCAAACAAGCCATTTGCCGAAGTGAAAGTCACAATTATAACTGATAATATAACTTTCCCCCCCTGAACGTAATAGTAATCTGACAGATTCAAGTGTGAAGATTGCGTGCCAAATTATTTCATTTCATTTCTTCTTATTTCAGTAAGCAGAGGTATTTGGCCAGGCATGACGGAGCGATAGTAGAAGACAGCTCAACCCTCAGCTGCTCTGATATCCACCCCTATCCATGTGGAAAAGTACAAGGATTGATGGGACCCGCCCTTCTCCTCGCACCAGATTGACATTTAGTTGACAGCGCCAGTGGAATTCTCTTCACCTGTTAATGCGTGCTCACTCACACGGACACACGTCTCATTTAGCAACCTCTCAGGTGAAATTCCAATCTCGAGATGTAAAAGCTATTTTGCACTTGAGGATACTCCTCCAGGCGAGTGGATAAATGAACAAATAAGATCAATCTCAATTTGGCTGACTTGAAATAATTGCCTATTTGTCACAATTAATTTCAGAGCTTTGACTCAAGACCCCTTGATATTGATATTGAATTTCCCATTATTACAAACCGTAAACCTGCTCATTAAATAGGCGCTGCATTCAAAGAATTAGTCCCTGTGTTAAATGGATGATAAAAGGGTCAAGGCAGGCAGGGATCATTTCCCTGTCTGTTTGAAGGAGGAGAGGTGAAGTGATGCAGAAGCAGGAAGTTAATGTGTGGAGGACACGTGACTCCACCTCTGTCAAGTCACAAACATGACTTAACCCCTTGAGCTGTCAGCCCCTTGCTTCAGGTGTGCACTCTCTTTGATTCCCCGTGCGTGTTCTCTTTCTTCTCTAGCAGAGTCAATGTGAAGCAGTGTGTGTTTGTGTGAATGTATAAGGTGCTGTGTGTATGTGCAGTATATACAAAGGGTAATCCTTTCTTGGACAGGGACCAGGGGAGGCGAGGCGCTCATCTTCACAGGAACTAATCACCTGATCCCGTCTGCTGTTTACAGAGGCAGTCTCGCCAGCCAAAATCAAATGCAAAACCCATGTTAATTGCCTTAATGCTGCTTCCCTGTCAACCATGGCTTGGCAGAAGCCCTAGACAACAAAATGAATTCTTTTCACTTGTTCAGTGAACACCACAGACGAAAGGGGGCCCCTACTCCTCAGGAATGAAAAGCAGAAACCCATTTTTTTTACCCTCTGATGTTTTGAACAGCGGAGAGCAGAGGAGAGGTATGGGAGGGCAAATGAAAGTGGAGGTGGGTTCGTTGTGTAGTGGGGGAGAGGGCAGAAGGTTCAAGCCTGGCTTCCATCATTATTGGGCCAGAGCCATTAGTCTTGCCAGGCTCTACTGTATCAGAGATGGTAATTGAGTCCGTCTCTGTGCAGCCTTCTCTAATGAGAAGTTGCAGGCTTTAGATTTGACTAATTTCTTCTATGCCCAGGACGATATGTCAGCCCGGCCGTCCTATGCCTAATGACTCCAGATACTTAATGAAGGATTGGTGGGATTTCCAAAGACTCTGATGGAGCATTGTAATAGTGCACTTCAACAGTTAGTGCACTCTGGAGACTTGTGTAATGATATTCCAAGGCTTTTGATGTGCCAAGGATCAAAAGCGGTGTGTATTGTATATATTAATAATATTTACGCGTGCATTTCAAATATATATCTTATAGATTCCTGACCTGTTCCATGACATATATTTTAATGAAATGAAGACAAGATGCCAGACCAACTAGTCTTTCACTTTTTAAAGATGTAACGGAAAGTCCCTTCATATAACTTTGCAACCAGCAAAACAACATAATCTTCTCAAAGACTTGTTTGTTTGAAGTAAATAAGGATAATATTGAACAAAATGTTAATAACTTAATTCCTATGGGTGTTAATTAGAGGGAATTAAACTAAAACGAAATTGCTAAATGCACATATTTAATGCCCCTGTACACAGACAATGGCATGTCCATCACTCCATCAGTACAACATCAAACAGCTGAGCTGATCTTTCTGAAGCAGCTACATTTCCCGAGTGACATTTCTAAAACGAAGAGCGTACGTCCGAGGTGCTTCCTCAATAACTACAGGCTTTTGTCGATGCCTTGACCTGCACACGGTGTCTACGCAGCGGAGTTGAAAATGTCTTCTACAGAAACCAGTGAAGCTGGTAAACATCACATTTCACCCTCATGTGATTCTCATCTCCACCGTGTCCGCCATGGGTCAGGAGCTCATCTGTCGTGAAGGAACAGCACAGCAGCTGATTATGATGGATTATGATAGATTCCTCCTTGAGTGACCTCTGCAGCCAGCCACACATTCTTCAATGCACACACACACACACACACACACACACACACACACACACACACACACACACACACACACACATAAATGTATGGACACAGAGAAGTGTAAACACACATAACTATTGTGTGCACACTTACAAAGACACTTGGGAGGGGAATGAAGGTACATTCATCCAAGCACAGACATACAGGACATAAAGTCACACATGGACACACATACACACTGTAAGTTAAGTAACATAAACATACATAAAACCATGCAGTGCCATGCAGCGTTGCTTTTAAATGGACTGTATTTATATAGCGCTTTTCTAGTCTTAACGACTACTCAATGCACTTTTACATATTACAGGCACCATTCACACGCATTGGCCGAGGCTGCCATACAAGGTGCCACTTGCTCATCAGATAAACATTCACAAACATTCACACACACACACACACACACACACACACACACACACACACACACACACACAGGAATTCTGGGTTCAGTATTTTGCCCAAGGTCACTTCAACGTGGGACTGCAGGGCCAGGGATCGAACCACCAACCTTCTGATTGCCACCTGAGCCACGGCCACCCCATCTTGTAACTGGCCCTCTTGACACCATCATACCGTTAACATGGTTTCAGAGGAACAAATGCTGTGCGTGCGACTGCTAAAGTACACACTTTCAAACACAAACGCCTGGTAAAACCCACAAACATCTCCCACGGCGCATCCACTTTCCATCACACAACGGAGAGAGAAATGCTTTACAGAGAGTAGGAGAAAATAAGACATCCCTAAGCTGTGAACTCATTCCCCCGACTGTAATTACCAGTTGGAAAAAAATTGGTCACCTAGTACTCTCGTGACCTTTCTCATCACCATTCATGTCTTTTCCTGTCACGTTGCTTCGATGTCTAAGTTGGCCTTTTACAGACGGCACATAGACTGAAATCTTATTAGACTGACCTTTAGTTACAACATCAGCTGCCAAACTATTCACACACCCTCTACCTTTTAAACTAAGGCCCTCCATTTGGCTCATTACCATTCAGTTGAGTAGATATTATATTATACAGAGAAAAAGAGAGAGGAGACAGATATAAAGACAGAGAGCACAGGCAATGGCCACTGGCACTTCTTTCCCTCATCTGCATTCTGTCGAAATAAACTTTTCCATTGTAATGCCCCAGTCAATCCCCCCCCCCCCCCCTTTACCCCTTTTCCGTCATGTGGTGTCTCTATCTCACGTCCCTTTATTTCTTCTTCCACTCACCTTGTGCTCTCTCTTTCGGTTCCTCCAATGCGCTCTTTGCCCACTGTTTTTGACAGATATAGTTCACACTGCTTTGTAACCCATGCAGTGACTCCATGGTCTGGCTACACAATTAGGAGCTCATTACTTGCTAATACATAGACTAGAAGACAGACAAAGTCAGCCAGTTCCTTTTTTCTCAAGAGCTCCCTGCTTCCATCACTTGATCTCTCTCTCTCGCAAGGCACGTTTTAAGTAAAAGGGTGCAACTTCTCTTACTCCTTCTTCCCACTCGTCTCATCAAACCCTCTGCTACACTACATCTTCTCCACAGTGCATGATGAGCCTGCGTGTGCTTAGAAAAATTAATAGTTCAATTTCCATCTCTTAAGCATTGTTTCTATGAAATTAAATACACTCTCGACTCATATACCTATGACATTTGATTTTCTGTATGTCATTTTGTAGCTCATTTAACACATATAAAGCTGGTTACGCATTATAACTGCTTTATACATTTTGTTTACCTAAGGTGTGCCATGTCTTCTTTAAGAATTTAATTGCAGACATTTTTCCTTATGTCGCGTTCAGAGCTCAGTGTGACTAGAAGCAAACACAAGTCTCACAGGTGTAACACAAGGTCAGCACTGGCAGCTTCCCTCTGTGTCACTCTGCATCATTTCTTACTATCTGGCTGGCTCCGCGGGAATGCCAGTTAGCTCAGTAAGGGGTCTCGCGGCGTAGCGGTGGAGGAAGGGTGTGCACCGTTTACCGGTGTGTTCTGCGACAGTCGACTGCATAATGAAAGAGACGCGGGGGAGTGTTGACATTTAGTTTTGTTCCGGTGACGGACCAATGTGGGGAATCGGAATTAATGGAATAGATGTGTTTGTTTGACAGGAGAAGCTTCCTCCTTGGGATTGATGAGGAATTCAAGCCCATTAGAAGATATTTGACTGGCCTTGTGTGTACATCTCTGTGGTCATACTATGTGTGCATTCTTATGTCTATTTTTGTATGGCTGTGTGTCAAGCAAGACTGTTTTTTTGTGTAAGTGATGAGCAGCTTGCCCGCAAATCTCATTTTTGTCATCGTTCTACTCCTCATCCTCCATCCCCTCTGTCTCCATCAGCTCCTCCTCTCTGTGAAGGTAAACCCAAGGTGATGTTAATAGGCTGGGATGTTGTGGAAAATGCCACTGTCATCTCTTAGAGGATTAGGTGGACAATTGCTGAAACCCAAGCCAAGTGGTTAAAAGAAAGCTGCAACAAAACAACTATTCTGAAAGTGCCCTATTGCCTACCGCCAGTGTGAGAGAATGTGTTTGGTTGTACCATAACATAACCGCCTGGATTGTATGTCCTCAATATTGAGCTTGCATTGTAATGCATTTATGTTCTGATTTACTCACAAACATCCAAAATACACCAATGATATAGGATTATAGGCTCATTGTAATCCCAGATTAATGGGAGACAAGTGTGTGATTAATATGGCCTTGTTAAATCAAGCAGGCTAGTTTGGCCATTCCAGTCGCCATTCCAAAAATCCAAAGCCAGTATTAGGCCATCATTGCCATCATTGCAAGGTGAAGGAGAGCCTGCTAAATTAATACATCTCTCTATAAAGTGCAGGAACGTCTTTCTGTCTGTGTGTTATGCGAATATCTCTCGAACCGTTAGTCCGATGGATTTCAAACTTGACAGGTGTCTTGCTACGGGCATGAGTAAGTGCAGTGCCAGGTTTGACGTTGTTTGGATTATAAATGCAAAAGATATCGTTAAATTTATATTGCTAAAAGAAGCACACATTGGCTTTTGCCGCTCTAGCCGCTGGCCACTCCCCCTCTCACCCTGAGGACCAGAGACAGAGAGCAGCGGAGCTTTGGCAGCTACAATGTGGCATACACCTCAGACCCACAAAAATGTGCAAAGTTGCACTACTTTGGATTGTCTTTGACTTTGAATAAACAAACGACAATTCCCGAATTTAAGGACGTATCAGAATCCCACACATGCAAGGCACAACCACACAACAAGTGCAGACAGAGCGTGATGCCACTTATAGGCAGGCTATCTATCTTATAAAGCGAGACGTATCTGTATATACAGTATGTGTGTCCGTATTTGGGGGGAAGGTAACCTGCACATCAGCAGACGCCACATGCAGAACGCTTTAGAACAGCGGGGGGACTATTTTCCTGCGATTGTATTAAATTGCTGTGAGCTGACAGAACATAACGTAGCCTAATCTTGGAGATTATTCCTTCACATAGCGGTGCAATGCGAGAAAATCTCAGAGTTGAACCAGGCAGATACATCAGTTTTCATCAGACTCACCCTGGGTCGGGTTAATTAAGTCGCCAAAATAACTCCGCGAATCAAATCCCATACTTCCCCGTTAACCGTCAAGCCACTAAACCTGTATGAAAATGAACACCTCTGCTGAAATGTTAATTTCGTTAACGATCTCTCTCTCTCTCTCTCTCTCTCTCTCTCTCTCTCTCTCTCTCTCTCTCTCTCTCTCTCTCTCTCTCTCTCTCTCTCTCTGTGCACACCCACACACGCGCGCGCACACACACGGTCCGGTTCTGGTGGTTGATGAACGCATATGTGCTGATTAGCGTTCATAATGGGCCGGGTGGGTAGCGCACTGCCATGAGTCCATGACGCTAATGTCTGATTACTCCACATTGTCATTGTGATATTTTGTGATTACATTCTGAATCTGCAACGTTCTCTGTCAGGTAAATACAGTAGTACAACGTTTGATGTACAACTTTGCAAACAAACAAGCTCTTTGGCAACATGAGCACAACACTGATTGTGTCGTTGGCCTCTGTATTATTATTACTAGTGCAGTGCCCGTTTGGAACGGGCGATTGCTTGGCCTGTGGTATTGCTGCTTGTAGAATTCATCAAAACCAAATTGTACAGAAGGACCCCAAACCACTTAATATGCAACTCCACTGTATAGCCTATACTGACTTACAGTGTAGGCTACGTCTACATCAGAGGAACAACTTTGTACACTGTAAGTCAGTATAGGCTATACAGTGGAGTTGCATATTAAGTGGTTTGGGGTCCTTCTGTACAATTTGGTTTTGATGAATTCTACAAGCAGCAATACCACAGGCCAAGCAATCGCCCGTTCCAAACGGGCACTGCACTAGTAATAATAATACAGAGGCCAACGACACAATCAGTGTTGTGCTCATGTTGCCAAAGAGCTTGTTTGTTTGCAAAGTATGCATTTTAATGTTTCCATTAACCTTTATGTGTCCATTGAACACAGACATAGCTCCAGGGAATCAGTTGCAGGGGATTAAACAGACCTCTGTAATTTGTATATTATACTAACATATACTGTATACAGCCACTATTTTCTGCAGCTCCATTCAGAGAAGAGAAACACTCTCTTACTTTTTTCCCTACCCTCCCATTACCCTGCATGAGTTTACATTTCACTTTGCCACAACCTTTACCTTAGAGTGTAGTATGCGTGCATGCTTAATTGGGACATTTTTAAAATCCATTATTCACTGCAATTTAATTTAAGTTTTAAATGTAGTAAACATTCAATCTAAACATACAGATGTAGTTGATATTGGCACTTTCCAAATTATAATTCCATTATGGCTTAATAATAGTATAATATGTTATAAATGTTTTAAGTTTGGATAGAAATTGCTTTTTGTATGTGTACAGATTATCGGAGTCATTTACTTTGCTTTATTAGATATGTTTCTATTGTGTGTGAATACACATCTATAAATCGTGTTCAAAGTCACGGTTTCTCTCTCTGACATTTTGTCTCTTCAAGTTGGTACCCCCTTCTCTCTCTCTCTCTACACCGTTTCTCTCCGTCTGGCTCCGGTACTATTACTGCCCCCAGATACACTATCAACAGTGCTGCCTTTTTAACAAGGCTGAGACTTTTAAGAGGGTTTGTCAGTGCCCCTCCCTTCCAGATGCCTGCTAGTCGCTGGGTGGCCACATCCCATTGGAAACATCTTTGATTTAACAGACATTTTATGCATAATTTATATTGTTACCAAGGCTTTTCTTCTGAACCTCGCAAATGCTGGAAAACACTTAATTCTGGCAGGGCAAGAGGTCACTGTCTCGCTGGGGAAGTAAAGAACTGAGCACTGACTGCATGGCTGTAGGCAAAAATGAAATGGTAGCTAAAGCAAGAAGGAAACAGCCACTGTACTACATTATGAAATTCATATTCTACTTGAAAATACTTTGTTGGTTTGCATTTCTATGCAGACAACAGAAGCCTCATGCTGCACTGTAAGCAAACTATCTTCAGGCAAACCCATCTGGTGCAGCCTGCTTAACTCTGTGTGGAGGGCGTGTGTGTGTGTGTGTGTGTGTGTGTGTGTGTGTGTGTGTGTGTGTGTGTGTGTGTGTGTGTGTGTGTGTGTGTGTGTGTGTGTGTGTGTGTGTGTGTGTGTTCGGATTAGTTACAAGGGGGGTTTTGATGAAATAAAGGCTGTTTGTTTTCTGAGTAATACTGTCTGAAATCATGGTTATCCCTCAATGTCTGTGATAATGCCATAAGCCATAGGAGGTTAGAAAACTTCCATGTATTCAGGCACGTTGACTGTAAACAGCACTGTGTTTGATGAGAGTCAAAAAGAGTAGATCCAGTGCAACAAAACTAAAATGACTTCTGTATAACGTTCCCTCTGAGATAATGTTTATGTTGGGATGTTGCCACATTATCCTTGTTTTCTGAAAATCATAACATCAAGAACGAAAAGCCAGTGGCATTTTTTTAGGCCATCAAAGCAATGGAACTGTTGCCAAAACTCACACACGTTTTGTCCTTTTTAGTTCTTAGTCCTTTGTATTTCATAGTTAACATACTGTACATGGGGTGCTATTTATGTTGCATACAAAGGAACATTTTATAAAACTTCATGCTTGTTGGTTGCAATATGTTGTGAGTTTATGTAACATTACTTGTATTGCCTTCTGCATATTTTGATTACAATACAAACAAACTATAGTGAGATGCTATAGAAGAGAATGTTTCGCACATCACTAGGGTTTTATTCTGACCTTCCTCGAGGAATTTATTCTGACTTTCTGCCTTGAGAGCCAGTGTCCTTATTTCCTTAAACAGCAAATGCTAAGTCCAGAAGACAAACAATTGCCTCTTTATCGAGCTGCATGGATGGTTACTAATCCTGCTTTAGCCTAGCTAGCTTGTGGTCCATTGTTTGTTCCTCTCCAGATGCACACAGGGGGATTGGGCCCCACCTGTGAGAGCTGACCAGTCCTGTGGCCGATCCTGTTGACAATTAACCACTATCTCCTTGTGAGGTTGCTGCCAAAGACTTTTCAGATTTGGTCTGACAGTGGGTGGATGTCCTTGGACTCTAATTCCTTTTCCCAGGGTGGTGAAGTCAGCTCAAGTCTCATTTTCTTTCCTTTTGTAATGGTTTCAAACTTGGACTAGACATGGAGAAGGGATATGGCGGGGCAATATATCGATATAATATCAAAACGGTGATATAATGAGACTAGATATTGTCTTTCATTTTGGATATCGTTATTTTGTAAGTGTTGTCTTTTTCTGGGTAGGATGCATTGCAGTAACTATAGTAAAGAATGTAGTTCTCTTAACTTACCAGATTGTTTACCCACTTAGCCATTCAACATTCAAAGATTCAAAATCCTTTATTAATCCCACAACGGAGACATTCACAATGTTACAGCAGCAAGGGATAGTGCAAAAAAGTACATTACTATGATTATTGTCAAAAATCTCATTGTAAAAGATTTTGCGAAAGCACCAATGGTCAAACCTACAATATCTTCGCAATATCAATACAATATTAAGGTATTTGGTAAGAAATATGATATTTGATTTTCTCCAGCCCTAAGAAGAGACCAACTTATCTAATTGGTTAAGATCCCCTCCATAGTCCTTTTAATACATGTAAACATGTGTAACAAGACTTCAAAGATGAAGTTTTTTTTATTAACGTCAGTTTTTCCAGCTGTCCCGTTTTGTGATATCAATATTTTAAGTGTCAAGTGAACTGGGGAAAAGCACTATATTGCTACATCTTGCTGCTGTAAAGGAAGATGATTCTTAAAACATTATTTGGTTCTTTTTAGCAGCTGCTTTTGTTTAACTTTCTTGCTCAGTATGCCTCCTCCTCTGCATCTCTCTGGTGGTCATGTATATGCATGGTACCCCGATAGAAATAATATGTAAAAATATATGAAAAATGTATGAATGTAACAGACATTTTCATTTTACGTGAAACTCTACTTCTGTGTCAAACAGAAGAGAAAATAATAATTAAACCACTATATACTGATACTGTACAAATAAACATAATCAGGTCCACCTATGAAGTACGGGTTACACACACACACACACACACACACACACACACACACACACACACACACACACACACACACACAAACCATTACCTATCTGTCTATACCTACAGTGTGCCCCTGCTTAGTTTAGAGTTCAGTGAACACTCAACAGGGACAAAAACTGAGAGAGAGGGAGAGAGAGAGAGAGAGAGAGAGAGAGAGAGAGAGAGTACAGTACAGGAACAGTACAGTTTTCATTTCCATACACTGTATCAGTGCATTGGAGGTTTAAATAAGCGGCCACACCACCATGTTTCATGGATGTGTCACAGGTGTGTCTGCAGCCCTCTCCAGACCAACAGTATGGTCAGCGGGGACAAGTACGGCAGTGCATATGGAATTGGGTATTCCAAACTGCAAGAAAAATTAAGGATAATTAATAAAACATAATTGTTGTTAGTTTTCTTCACTGGCACTGTTGCACTCTTATTGCATCAACCCACCTATTGCACACCCATATTGTATTATGTAAGCCTATCAAAATTGTCATGCCTAAGTCTATCTTTCTGTATACTCACTGGATATAGCTGCACACAGTGCATTGAGTTGATTACATAGCATAGATAACAGTAATCCATGCATTAAAGCTGATTTTGAAAGTCTGAGATAGACCATGTTGTAAGATAGAACCGAGCACTTCATGGGCTCATTTGTCTTCAGTCATTAAGTTTTAGATATCTAATGGTTGTTGTTAGTTTTCGCTCTGTGACCTGCTGATTGAATCATAACTGATTTTCATAACTGAAATTCTAGAAATTAAGAACACAATTAACTTAAGCTGTTTGTCTAACTGACTGACATCTCTTTACTTCCTTAGTAAACACAAGGGATGATAACCAGATGATAGATCGATATGTCTTTATTTCTGATCCCCTAAAAAAGCCTGCAGGTACGACGTGCTTAAAAAATGACAGACCATGCTGCCTTGGAACAGTATCACATTCTCATTTTCTCACTTTTAAGATAATGCTGATCAGGATTACATAACAAACGTTATGCTCACAGCTGTCACTGCTGATAAAGGTACCTAGTGTAGCAGAGGCAAAGGGTCTCGTTACTTTTGGATTGGTAGGATGACCAATGGTGGACAAAATGGTGGTCTTCACAGTGTAGGCCATCATCCCTGCTGTTCACAACCAATTTTATTACTGAGCTCTTGTGCAGTGATGGTTTTAAACAAGTCAACAGTTCAACAATATTATATAAAGTACTTCATTTGGAAGTGAAAATGAAGGTGAAAGTTAGAGTTGTTACAAGTGCATGTGCTTTTTTGTTTTCACCTCCAGATATGTGGTTTATACAACAAGGTAAATCTGGGATTTGTTTAAACCTGTCTGGTAGTAGGATTACGTGTGTTGGTCGCCTTGTTGGGACAAGTGCTGCTTTGTCCTTAGCTGTGTCAGTGACACTGGCCTGTAGAATGGATGGTCAAAACAATGAAAAGTGTACACGTGTGAAATAAATGTGAAAATTAAAAAATACTTAAAAAATTGAATTAAAATGTACAAGAATGCTTTAAGAATGAAGTTGTGGTTAGGGCTTGTGTTGTGTTGGCATGTTGATGCCAGACGTGTATCAGAAGAATATGGAGCAGGGAAGACGTCCGCTGTCTCGGCCTCTAACAATCCTCTACTCTGGAACAACAAAGGCTGACTCACATCAACCCCTGACTATGTTTCTCTGGTGGGGAAGTCTTTTTTTTTGGAGTGTGCTACACATTTGTCTAAAATTATAAAGGGCCCTATTGTAAATAATTATTTTAGCTTGAGGCTAGATTCCATTGCAGTAGGTTATCATTTTGATGGCAGGAAATTGGAGAAAACTCCACACAGTTTCCATAACTGTGCAGAGTTGACACTACAAATAAAGTAATTACGTAGCAGGTGATGGAGCCTGTGGCCCCTTCCCCTCTAACACACAGAATTACAGAACATAGTTTCACTTTCTACGTGGCTGTTAGAGGCTGAAAAAGGCACATGGTCTAAATGTGGCTAGTATTATTCAGGTTTTACTGTCTTTTTTCATGCATAACTCCATCTCTCCCCATTTATGCCTTGCGTGCCGTGTTGCTCTGTGCTTATGCTGCCCTGCCTGTGTGTCTGTCTGTCTTTAACTGATGCAGACCAGGTACACTTATTTGCTTTATTTACACTGGATGCTTCAGTGAGCTGAAGGAACAGGGTGGAGAATATTTTCCTCTCTGGGATGCTCTATCTTTCTATCTCTCTGTCACGCACACACACACACACACACACACACACACACACACACACACACATAATGGAAGAGCCAAATCACCTCCACCCCCCACTGCGCCTCAGAGCCTGCTTGTATGCCAAGACCATGAAGAGTGGTGTGTAATACGTTTCTATCCTTGAACCTGAAAAGCTAGTTTTTGTTCAAAGCTGGGCCATATCGATTCACTCCTCCCTTATCCTCCAACACAAGCAGACCGTGCCGTCCATGTTGGTATTGGCATTATCAGGCTGTAATATGGACTTGACTTGCTATTTTGAGACTATTTTACGCAATATGGTGTATTATTTAGGACAAAACGCCTAGGTTAAATGGTGGCAATGGTGATGCGGAAGTGGGATTATTTCTGAGGACAGAAACCTTCCTTTGGAGAACATCAGCCATCTATGAACACGTTATTGTGACACTTCTCCTGGAGCTTAAAACGTACAGTAGGACAAAAGCTGCTCAATCAATTTTCTGGTGCTGTTTCAATCCGAGGCTCAACCTTTCACCCAGGTCTGATCAATGCAGGTCAGATATCTAAGCCTGCTGAGGAAGACGGGGTTAAAGCAGTAACAGCCAAGCCAATAGTCAGCCCACATATGGGTTTATATCACTGACCTTTCATGCGCAGAGCAGAGGGAATAGAACTTGCTTAGGGCAGCTATTACTAGGAATCAGAGTAGAAAATGTTGTTACTGTCCAACTCTCTGTTTCTTTTTTACTCCTCTACCTTTTTCTTCCATACAGTACTTGTTCCATGTGACTCCTTGTCCAGCTGTATCTTCATCTTCCCTCCCCTCCCATGTGTTGCCCTTCATCTACTCATCTTTCCTTTTCCTTAGTGAGGTTTCAATTTTTACATGTTTTCCTTACTGTTGTATTAACTCCTCATGGCATCTTTTTTTGTTCTCCCCTCCCACCACGCAGTACTTTTCTCTGTCTTCCTGTTGAGTATTGTAGCAGCAGTTACATCCAGACATACCCAGAAGGGACTTATACAAGAAGCCATCTGTATGCTCTAAAATGTATACAATTTTCAAGAGTAATATAGATTTCATTAACAAATTACAAATATGCTGATATTTGGTATGAAAATATTCATGTGGGTGGCTGGACCATATGCTGCCTTGCACATCCCAGTGTTTTCATATTCAGAAAATTGCTTAGGGTGTACTGAAGTCCCCAGGCTGCCATTTCCAGAATCATCATGTATGAAGTGTACCCATGGAAAATCATGGAATAACAGTTGGAAGCTTGCCATTCAATCATTGACTTGATTTTTGCATGTTCAAATGGGCAACAGTGGTCAAAGATATTGAATTACTGACAGCCCTTCTAAGAGATTGTGGCTACACTACGCTCTGCGGTGCCCTGCGGTGTCCTGCTACATCCTGCTATGTCCTGCTACGTCCTGCTACGTCCTGCTACGTCCTGCTACGTCCTGCTATGCTCTGCTGTGCACTGCTACGTCCTGTAACGCCCTGCAGTGCCCTGCTATGCCATGACCTACTACAACTATTTCTAGTCACTATTCCATTATCTTTATTGTGACTGTTATTGCCACTGTTCATCACAACCCCAACCGGCACCGTCAGACACCGCCTACCAAGAGCCTGGGTCTGTCCAAGGTTTCTCCCTATCTCCCTAAAAGGGAGTTCTTCCTCGCCACTGTCGCACTAAATGCTTGCTCTTGGGGGAATTACTGGAATTGTTGGGTCTTTGTATGTTATAGAGTGTGGTCTAGACCTACTCTATCTGTAAAGTGTCTTGAGATAACTCTTGAATTGAATTACACAGATCTTTCCAATTCCACTTTTACAAAAAAGTAATCACCTTTTGAAATAAAAATCATATACTCAGGAGATACTTAAACATCAAGAAACAGACTTGTCCCTAAAATTTTAATTTTATGATTTTATTTTAGCGTTGGATGAGTTAGAATATATTCCTCGCTTTAACCCAGAAATGCCTGTTTTGATAAACAATTTATTTTTTGTTACTCACCTGACAAATGTAATGAACAGCTTCCTCAAAACATTTAGCAATTTTTTTTGGATTGGATTGTTTACATCTATGTTTGCTAGCTTGCAGTCTTCTTCTTACTTGCCTTTGCAGGCACATATACTACGCTTCCTTACAGTTTCTGTAAGCAGAATAGCTTGAAACTAGAAGCGTACAAGTGTACCACTCAACCTGTTCTCACTCCCAACACGTGAAATACTGACACTTGATCACATCACATCAGTGGCTCTCAGCATCAGATACCGACGCAGAAATCGCTCTTTAAAGTCTGTATGGAAAGTACCGGGCATAGCAGCAGCTCGACCGCGGCGCTGTAAGATGACGTAGTTTGTTTTTGTAACCCCACCTACGATCTTTTCCTAAACCTAACTGTCTTGTTCTTGTGCCGCATGTCAGTTAAACGTACATCCTGACCAAGCGCGTCTAAATATGACGCTGAAGGGCTAGACACTAAAGGAGACTTTTTGCGTCAGTAACGACAAAGGCACCTGACCAAGCGTCATTTTTTTGATGCGCTGGGAGTGAGAATGTGTTGTACCACCCACGTGTGCATGCACAAACAAATCCCCTTTGCTTTGTATTACTTCTCGTGGATGTTTGACCTTTACTGTGCAGAATGTTTGTGCAGAGTTTGACACTAGAAGGCTGTTTTTTACATTCTGCTGAGGGAGGAAGGTTTCGCTGTGCTCACCTTAAATCTAATAACACACAAGCAGGATTTTGTCAAAACATAAATAGTATGGTCCAATATGCAAGTTATAGTAGTGTGATGCGAAAAATTGTGGAGTGCACAAAGACAGAGAATGCACTTTCTAGTGAAGGAGGAGAAATGTGTTTTGCAATTACACTTTCGAAACAAGACATATTTGCATATTCATAGATCTGGATTTCTGAGGGAGAAGGATTAGATGTCATTTTTAGAATTTTGAACAAGGTACTTGAACGTTTTGGGGGAAAACCATAGCGTACAGATTCTTTTTTATTATCATTTTTATGGGTCTTAAAAACATATTTTAATTGTATGTAAATATGAGAGATGTTTTCTTTCATTAGTGCCCCCATGTTCTGAATATAATCAACATAGCACAGCAGTCATGCTCATATTGCATGCACTTATGATTCAACATAAAACAAGGAAAGATTGCATTAGGCATGATTTTGCCTTTAGAAAATGTTGCCCAAAAAATATTCCAAATGTAATTTCATTATTTTTCAGAACCACTGGGAAATTAGACACGTGTTTATGCTGGGAGTTCATTTTTGATTCAAATTATAATTGAGGTAAGAGAGGTGAACTCTATATACAGTACCAGCAACAGCAGCTGTGCAAAAAGATGGAGAGGGACAATTTCACCCTGGGTGAACTGGAGAAACTTCTTGGAAGTAGCGCAAATAGAAATGCTAATTAAAAAAGTATCCATCTGATGCCGGAAAGATTCTACACTCTATGGTTTAACCGTCTAAATGGGGCCTTAGTGGACACAGGCATTGTGGAGGGTGGGAAAGGGTGAGAGGCTGAGAATAGGTGTGCAGAGGCAAGGATAGTATAGTCAATATTTACCCTGAGTAATTGGTCTACACTTCCCCAGCAAGATACACAGACGTCCAGCGTCATCCCTGCCTTATCTCCTCCACTTCTCCCTCACACACCCACTGTGTGACAACAGTTGCACACAGCGGGGTTGTGCAGCTGTGCAGAAAATATCCACAACATAATGGTTAAAAGCATATAAGATGAATGAGTGAGCCACTGTTCATGGACAGCGTCATGTCCATTAAAGTTCTCCAGGTGACCTTAGGAGTTTTGCAGTACCCACAGTGAACAACAGCGTTATTATTCTCTTAACAAGCTCATAGAGCAGTCTGTGTAGGACTGTGTAGCGACACATACTTTGGTAATGAGGTGGGCATGTTTGCTACCTTAACGTTAAACCGCTGCACTCTATCGATGACGGGTATATCTATAGGATGTGTGTGCTAAAAGAGGAACTGACAACCTGGATGCAAGAAGTGCTGCAAAGGTTTGCTATTTGCAGTGTCAGAGACTCATGGGAAAAGATGGGCTGTTTCTCATCCTTTTTTATTCACTCTTTTGGGCCAAACACACAACACATTCAGTCCTCTCACTGTGCTCTCTCTCGTTCTCTCTCATGCTCTCAAAGCAACTCTCCAATTAACCTGATGCCTCTCGACCTGCCAGCTTGTTGAAGTCACTTTACCTGGCTCCCTCCTACGCTTGTTCTCTGTTTGGTATGAATGGACATTTATAGTATTGTGTTTAGTTGTTATGTGGACTTTAAGTGGCGTTAATCACACGTATCTCTGTGTAAGTTTGTCCGTCTGTAAACCCTCATGAAGGCTGCTGGCTGCTAAGAAATCTATAGCATACAAAGTGAGACAAGTATATATATTATGAAGAACAAATCAGATAGAGCTGGTAAACAAGAGTGTAGTTTTGGATTTGCACTATTTACCTTTTATGTGTGACCTGAACTTGTCTTTGTTACTGTCGTTGTTCCTCTCCCTCTATTTCTCTCCAAAGTGTTCATCTCTGTGTTGGTCCCTTTGTTAATAGAAGAGCCGGACAAACACGGACAGGAGGGGACGAGCCAGGGGAGATTGTGTGAAGATGGTGGTGTTTTCTCAGATAGATAACAAACAAATTGACATTTGGATGGCTGTTTATATCTAAGAGGCTCACTATAAATCGCTGTCTACAAGAAATATTCTCTGCAACACCTTATAATTATTATACAACACTACATGTAAAACTAAGCCGGCACAAACCGTTTGTTTTAGTTTTGTGAAGGTAGTAATCACTAATTTGTTTAATGATTTTTAATTGTATGTAT
Source organism: Sander lucioperca (assembly GCF_008315115.2). NCBI lineage: Eukaryota > Metazoa > Chordata > Actinopteri > Perciformes > Percidae > Sander > Sander lucioperca. The sequence continues at coordinate 3,821,575 of NC_050179.1, read as the reverse complement.
TCCTCAACAGTTAAGTTTGATGGGTACTCCCACCAATGAGAAATTATTATTAGAATGTTTTCCAGTCCTCAGAAACTATAAGAGCATTTTCTCCTTATCCCTCACTTCCCCTTCTCCATATTGCAAGAGACAAAAGAAGGGTTTGCATCATCCCCACAGAGGATCAGAAGGGTTGTGCTGTCTCATTTAAAAGAGGATCTACACATGGTTTCCACAACCTGCTGCAGTAAAAGGGCAGCAGGAGAGGGATGATGTAAGAACATGATTCCTGTGTGTCAGTTACTCAGCTGTACTCTGGGAACTGGCTACATCTACTATGTGGATATTAACTAAATTGTGAACCTGTGAGCTCTAGTTATGAATTCAGAAACACTCAAAGGTCAAAGCTTCCTATTTGTACCGTAGTACAATGGATCCCTCAGTAATGAATATAAAATATTTTTTAACATATTTTTTATATTTTAAAATATTGGAAGAACAGAAGCAGCATATTTTCTCGAAACAGCATTATAGTAGGATATATTTAATCTCTTTGCATCTTTATGAAATATGACATGTGTATGTATATATATATATATATATATATATATATATATATATGTTAAATGGTCAGTTAACTGTTCAGTTGAGCACCCTAGTATCGTTTTCACAGCACTGCTCTTCCCAATTGGAGTCGTGTAAGAAAGAGAGATATATAGTGTGACCCAATCAGTCACTTTACTGGTTAACAACACCGTCACTTAAGGCTTAAAGGTCCATACCTCCTGGCAGCAGGTACACCGCCTGCGTTCTGCTCTCTCAGTGTAATGAAGTGGCCCATACCAGCAGAACCTAGTTTCAGCACTGCAGCATGAAAGTTTTTCCCGGTCTGTCCTGAACTCTTCCTCATTACCGCCCTATAGTTTTGTTTACGAGCTAAACTGTTCACCACATAGTGTCAAACCTCAGCCAAAAGGCCATGTTTCACATTCCAGCCCATTATACCACAGCTGCACTGTGTCAACTAGCAGTGCCCCGAATGAGCTCAGGGCACATGGTTTTTCCTGAATGCGGTTATTTCTGGACTGTGTGTGCGTATCTGTGCATCTGTGTCCAAGACATAAATATGTGCTTTGTTTGTATGTGAGTGTTCTTTGGTGTTCGTTTCCTTATCTGCCTGATTATGATACTGCCCAGCTCTGAACGTGATGCTTACACCCACAATGCTGTTAACACTGAATGACCTCCTCTGCTTTTGTATTCATGAGATCGTCCTCTGTTTATTTGCCCGTACATTGATATAGCTTTTTAAAGAGAGGCACTGCCTTTATTATTTTTCTATCTTTAGAGAATGGAGACACTAACGGTCTTTTATTTTGACTGTTAATGAATAGCTCTGAAATGCAATATCCCTCTGCCTGTTTAAATTCTTTATGGATTTAAATTTGTAATTGTCTGTTCTCTTTCTTGTTCTCCTCTCTCTTTTTCTCCCTTTGTCATTCTATCTGTTTATCAATCAGAGAGCCAGCTGCTCCCGGGGAATAACTTCACCACAGAGTGCAACATCCCTGGAATCTTTATGTGTGGGGATGGGAAGTGTGTCCCAGGTGGGTGGCAGTGCGACGGATTGCCCGACTGCTTTGACAAGAGCGACGAGAAAGGCTGTCGTAAGTCCAGTTCAGACTCCATTATCAAATCTTTTTCCCCCCGAGCCTTTAGCTGTGCCTTAAAGCAATGAAGCCATATAGCCTATTTAAAGTCACGTTATGTCTTCTCAACTCCTGAACTCCTCTCGCTATCCAACATTCTCCCATCCCTACCCATAGAGCCATAAGGGCCATTTAAACCTAATTCTCCGCCAACTTAAATTAACTTCTTCCCTCAATCCTATCCTCTACCCCACAGCGTTTACTCCTCCTCCTCCCTGCCAGACCCACGGCCCCAGTTTAGCACCAGGGCAAAACTAAATACCATCAAAGCAAAGGCCGATTACTTGTGGAATAGTAGCGCATGCATAATTCTACTGTAAGGCTCCAGTAATAGTTCAGTTTGATCCTCACTTTTAGTTGGCTTTGATCTATCTGGTCTGCTGCTCCTCCCCTTCCCCCTCCCGTCTCAGCCACAGCTTCACACAAATATGTTATTGTTGATGAAGATTGACTTTGAGGCCCCACCACACTGAATGGAAAACCCCCATCTCCCCATGTAATCTCTCTTAACTGTCTCACACTCACGTTTTCACTCCTCTCTGCGTCTATCTCATCTGATGATTTTTGGCTTTTGGCTTGGAATTTGCTTCACAGAGGCTTGTTTCCAATTAGAAAAGCATAACCCTCCTTTTGCAGAGATTTTTTTATTTGTTTAACCCAGGTAATTCCCTACCAAAAAAAATCCCTAATGGTTTGTCTCTCATTTTCTTCTTTCTCCTCCTCTCCTCCTCCAGCAGTCACTTCTCTCACTGTTCTCTCTTGTTGGCAGCTCGGAGAACAGGCAGACTACTCTTGACAAAGTTGTGTCCCATGGCATGCCAGCACACACACACACACACACACACACACACACACACACACACACACACACACACACAGCCCACATAGCCAAACTTTGCAGTCATCAATCTTCTTAGTTTGTAATGCCTCTGCCATCTTAAGTTATATATACATAGGACAATTTCAAGAGATGTCCCAGACTGTGTTCTTTAGTAAACCTTTACTACTGACATCCCTGTGACTTTAAGAAAGTCTTACACTACTTAGATGGATGGGTTCTGTGCCCCAGATTCTCCTCACTCAATGGCCTTAAACTGTCAGCAAGTGTCAGACCTGGAAAAAGAATATTCCGGTGCATTGAGACTAATTGCTTCAGAACTACAATCATTAAGTGCTCCTGTTTTATTTAATCACTCAGTCTGTGTGTCACTTTGTTACACTCACATTAACCTCGAGTACATTCACTTTGAACCTACAGACAAGCAAGACTTCTTTGTCTGTTGCTGACACTACATGCTATACCAGCCAAAGATTAAAAAAAAAAGTTATCATAAAGCATTACACTCAGCCTGCCTCTCTGGTTGTCGGAGCACTATTTGTGTTTGTTGTCGACATCTACATTATCTGCTCTGGCATAAGTAGGCCTTATTATCCTCAAATAGATGGCTAGTTGTCAGTCGATATCTCCGGTGACTGCTTTAACAAAAATTCCCAGACAGACCTCTGGGTTCGTTAGGGGCTCTGCAGGGACAGGCAGACAGGCGCAGGGAGGGGGAGACAAGGGAGTCAGGGAAGGAGTAGTCTGTATCGACGACGATTCCTTTAAAGGCGCTGATACACCAACCCGATTATCGGCCGTCGGACAGATGACTCGAGTCTGTTCGGTGTGTTCCGTGCCGTCGTTAGTCGGAGGAGCCGTCGGCATTCAGTGGGCAGTCAGACTCAATAACCAATCTGATTGGTGGAGTGCTAACCGCCTCTCAAAATCTGACGAAAATCTTTTAAACTGACCTTTGTCGATCTGAAATGAACTATTTCTGTTTTCAGATACACGTTTCGGTGAACTATCTTCGTAAAATACGAGATTGTATTTCGAACGTGCCGCCTATTAAGGTCGGTTTTGAAATTCGGGAAAAGCTAGACCCACGTGACGCGTTCGTCCAATCAGCTGCCGGTTTTAATTTTTTGGGCGACAATACAGATTAGCGCCGCCTGCTGTTATGGAGACGTATTACGTCTCGCGCACACGCAGAACGTACGCTCAAGTCGGCGTCGCTTCGGTGTTCCAAGGTACTTTCTTGACCAACTCGGGGAGGCATTTAGTCCGACTGCCTTTTCTGCTGACGGTCGGCCGTCGGGTTGGTGCGTCAGAGCCTAAAGGTCTGGCAATGCGAGACTAGGGAAGAAGAGACGATAGAGAGGAGGACTCATTATGGTGGCTACAGCAGGAGTTCTGTCTGTTTGTCTATTATCTGAGGAGAACACAATGCCTGGAAGCTTTGAGACTGCAGTACTTTATTCTCTGCAAGTAGAATCATAATTAGACACCCTCTATAAAAACACACACACACACACACACACACACACACACATACACACACACACACACACACACACACACACACACACACACACACTCGGTTATGTATACATATATATATATATATATATATATATATATATATATATATATATATATATATATATATAGTATATTTAACAGAGGGAGATGGTAAACTTACTAACTTGAAAGACTTTTGAAAGAAGTTTGTTGACTTATTCTCCCTCTGTCATTGAGCTACATGAATGAAGTGTGTTTTAATGCAGACTCCTCCAGTAAAAAAGACATTTATTTGGTGAAATGTTGCTATCACACTGACTTTTATTCTACCTTTATATAACCAAGTAGGAAATCACACAGTGTTACATTTGATGATGTCTGGCCACTGTCATTACCATGGAGACAGAGCAGTGTTGACCACCACATGATATAAAATGTCCTCCCATCTGTAATATGAGCAGGTGGCCTCTGTCAGGAGGTTTTTTTTCCCCCTAATGTGTCCATTTTAAGTGACCAGGGATGAGACCAGATCATTAAACACATATTTTATATATATATTAACAATAACATTATGTGTGTGTGAACCTATAAAACCTATTTTTACCACATACATTTGCACCAGAAGACAGCTGTAGTTGGAGAGTAGATCCCCTGTAAGCCCACGCTGTTTAGCCAGCAGATTGTGCTGATGTGGGTGTCTCTGATGATCCAAGGAATACTAACGCAGAGCCTGAGGTAAAGGTCATACTGTATGTGGTGACATCTCCCTGGTGTCTAATTAATGAGAATTTTGTTTTTTGGAAACCATGTAGCTAACGGGGAAACACAAAGGAGAACAAATCAATTTGGACTTGCGAATTACTTGGTGAAACATGGACGGATCAATTTTCTTTTGAATCTGTATGACATTTGTAAAACTTGAACACAGTTCTGCAAAGCACACTCACTTGCACATTCGCAAGACCCAACCACCCACCCACACGTGAACTTACGATGACACTGTCTTTTCATTTTTCAGCAGCAGAAATAATCTTCTTTCTGCCTTATTTGTTGACCTGACTATATTTGTATTGCAGTGCTGTCAGTGGGTGAGAAAGTTCAGAATAGAATAATGCAAAGCTGGTCTGCATTTGTTTGCCTCTGTCCTTTTTTTTTAATTTACTTACTGTAGATGTGTCCCAGTCTGCTACGCCTCATAAGCCAGGAATTGTCTCTCGAGTGGTCAAGGGAGTGTTTATTCACCTAGAAAAGACAGGCTTCTCCCTTCCTGCGCATCTCTTGTTTGTTTGTTCTTCCAGTCCCCTCTAGCATAAGGGTCAACTTGAGTCATGTAAATACTTTTTGCTGGCTCTTAAATAACAGTCAGGGCTGAGAGAAGAGACACAATATCTCCAGCCTGAGTCTTATTGCATTAAAGATGCAGCTTATTGTATTACTGTCCTGCTGCGCGATGCCAGGCCCCCCCTACAGATCGTTTTAATCAAGTCCATTTTTTGTGTACCCTCATCTTGCACCGCACAACTGGATTTTAGATTAAAACTTTTTTTTAAATGTTTGAGCAGATGCTCTACTTGGTTGGGCTTGTTGTAGGTTGTTGTATGTGTTGGCAGGTAGGCAGGCATAAAGAAATGATTCAGAGACAGGCTGCTGACTAATTCCTCATGCAAAGAGGTCAAAAGTACCACCCTGCTCTCTGGTGTCCATAACGACAGCCTGGGAGAGTGTTAGACCAAATGGATACTGACAGAGGAGAGAAGGAGGAGAGCTGACTGAGCTTACTGGGCCTCAGAGCCAGGATTAGCCTCTTTGCACTTGCCTGGGCAGGGCATGAGCAGTGGAGAGAGGAGAAATGTGTAGTGGGGCCGAAAGAGTGAGTGGACATGATGTATAAAGCAAGAAGTGGGGAATCAAAGACAGAGGGACAGACATGCAGTTGGAAGGGAGAGAAAGAGAAAAGACTGTAAAGTAGTGGTCCTGAAGGCTGAGGGCATGATCTCTCTGCGTTGAGGAATTTAGGTATTCAGAATTCTACACTTACAAACGGCTGTACAAGTTCAACTTTTACTCTGCTTTTAACTGCAAGGGCCATCAGCGGGGCCAGTGTCTCTTACTGTATTAATGAACAACGATCAGAGGACATCAACTTCCCAGAATGGCTGCTCATCTCCTTATATTCAGCTCAACATGCAAAAGAAGTTTGCATTTCTTGCTACTTGCTCAATATCTAAATGACATTACATGACATAGAGTAATCTTGGGTTTTCAGTCACAAACAGGATGTTGCTGGTTGAGCCCCCTTTTTCTTAAGAGCGATGGTTACCAACCTGGGGGTCGAGACAAGATGACTCTGATGATTCACACAATGATAAATAGGATGGGTGAGATTCAAAAGGTTTTCTTCTACACAAATCTGTTTTTTTTTCTGACTTCTTTCTAATAATTCCCTTTTTCTTGTGAAATGGTGGGTCATTTTACCCATTCAGGCTTTAAAGCAAGAGTGTGTAACTTTTGAAAGAAGAAATAACATCTTCCTCTTCAAATGAGAACTGAATTCATAAGCCATAAAATGAAAAATTGCTCAATTCAGTTTTTTTTTTCTTTTTACTGCAACAGCCTTTTTTGTTCTGGTATGATCATCAGCTAATGGTAGCCAATGTAAGCACACTTAAGATAACTACTGCTGCGTAACTGACATTGCAGAGTCAGTTCGCTGACTTGATGACTCCTCTTTACTTGAGCTACACATTTTAGCTTTGACCATTATTCTTTAATTGTCACATGGGGCCACAGTGGTGCTGTTCAGCAAAAGTTATATAGTTAGACTTTAAACAAAACTAGTTATAAAGAGAACATCACCAAAAAATGACATATTAAACCTGTGATCTGTGCAAGGGGGTAAGCTTCTCCTCACAACGTGTAGCTCCTATGGCGCCATTTTGATGCTAACAAGCACTCACCCCCCGTTAGCATCCCATTGACTGCCATTCATTTTGGCGCCACTTTGACAGCGAATAACTTTACATCTGAAGCTTATAAAGACTTTATTTTTCCATTGTTTATTTCTAAAGAAACACAACAATGAATAAACGGCTCCATTACCTTGTACCTCACGTTATGGCTCCATAGCAGACGTTTTTGTAAAAATAGGCTAACGATTGTGTCATAACCACTCGACGAATTACCGTATAGTACAGGAGAAGCTCGCAGGCAGTCTGCTTACATTAGCTGTTTAAGTTTAATTACTAATGTTAACTAGCATTTTAGTTAGCAATAATTAGCCTGTGCCCATGTTATCTCCTTACTTATAGCTACGCTCTCCGTCTCTGCAAGATTCAGAATGATTGAGATTTCTTTTGGCACAGCTACCAGAAAACTTACAACTTTCAGACAGGTTGCTCATGTCACATCTACATCTTCAAGCTCAGTTGGAGGCTGCGCAGTAACGCTCAGCGCTCACCGCTAATATCCTTCACTGGTCTCCGTCCAGCGCAACGGGATCTGTTGGTCCATTATATACTGTCTATGGATCTGTGCCACTAAGCAGACTTTCCTTGTGCAATAAAATTTGCTGCAACTTCACCTAGTTTGTACATTATGTGAAATGCACTGTACAGGCCAGTAGCGACTCTGACTCCTGGCCTGCTTTATTCTATCACCGGGAGACACACAGAATAGACAGCCAATTAGAGGCCCACACAACCAAGCTGATGTTTAGTAAGTTAGTTTTAAAAGCCTATTAATACTTCATAACAATTAGGGATATAACCGTTTGTTAGTTTTAATTACCCGATGCACTGTTTATTGATCCTGTTAGCTCTTCACAACATTTAGACGCTAAATTAATTCAGGTCATTTGATTACTGGAATATTGTCACATTATTGCTTTCTGCAGTCATAACACAGCCAAAGCCTGGAGCAACATGAATGGTGCTTTTTTTGTTTTCTGTGTACCGACATCACAAAATGGCCACGAGATATCGAGTTCAAAAGAACCGCTAAATGCTTATCAACATCAAAGTTCTTCTCGACAGTAGGGGGCTGAAATAGCTAAAAAAGACTGGTTATGATTTAGATAATGAGGCTCGCACTCTGCCAATTCCTCAAACCAACCATGTGTAGGGAAGGGGTTGCTAAGATTAGGAGTGTGTGTTTATGTGATAAGAACAGTGACCAATGCACTGACTCGAACACAAAGAGCCCTATACTGCTTACAGATATGTCTTTGTTCTTCTGTTGTCTTCTTTTACACTGTGCTTCATTTTGAATATGTGTTCTTTGCCCCGAAAGTGTGTTTGATTTTTTTCTCTGTGTGGGCGTAGACATTTAGGAGGATTGTAGGAGTTTGGGGGACTAAGACTGGAGCATGTCTCGGTTGGTGTGAGCTGTTTTAGCCCAGCTCAGAAAAACAAAACCTGCCAAGAGAGCAAAACGAGAAGAGAAGACAATGAAGATAATATGGAGCACTAATAGCCTGAATAGTTAGAAAAGCAGAGGAAGGTTTAATGGGACTGAGTCTGGTGCATCCCATGTGCTTAATGGCTGACTGATCAATGAGCTGCTGTAATTAATACCAAGGAACAGGGATGAAATATTGATTAGGGTCTTGCATGCAGTCTCTTACTCTGATATGGCCTCCTGCTATCTTTTTTTCCTCTTCCAGTTTGCCCTTTTAGATTGAATGTTATCCTTGTCCAATCGATAGTCACAAATTAGGCAAAAGGATTGCTTTGAAATCTTCAAAGGAATAAGAACCGCAGCCTTGTCATTTTACAATAGAATGTTGGGCGATACCAGTTCAAACAATGCAATTTTAGCAGTATGTTGCCTTCTATGATGAATATTGCAGCAGGGCTATTATCTGACAGATCACTCTCTGCTTTCTCGCTATATGCCCTTGCTTCCCTCCCCTTTTATCGGGAGTTGTTGAAATATTTCTGATACTTTTGCACATGGTATACGAGCCGCACTTGCTTCCTCATCTTGCATGAAGTTTGATGGCTTTGCAGAACGCCAGTGGCCCGTAAACACTTGGCCCTTGAGATGAAAGCAGCTCTATAATGTTGCAATGCCTCTTCCTGTACACGGAAGGTTATTGTATTGTACAACTAGCGCGCAGGGCTTAGCCAGTGAAACGTACAGAATGATTATTTTGATCCCCAAGCCCTCTAGACTGAAACTTCCCTATGCCCTTCTTGCTTGCACCCTGACTCCATTACCTATTGATTTCCTCCCCTAAGAAATGCTCAACACGGTCACAGAAACCTTTGAAGTCCTCAGCTGTCTTCCACTCACTCTCCTTGCGCTGTTTTCTTTCTTGTTACTCTCTTCCTCCAGTCTTTCTCCTCACTCTGTCGGCCATGCATGCCCATCACGACCAAGCCTACCTGTGCCGAACAAGTTGTTCTGTTCTCTGGGGAACTGAGGAGACGGAGAAAAGGGGAGAAGTGTTGAGAAGGGCATTGAGGTGCATATTTGGGGAAGAGCAAAGCACACTATCTACAACAGGAGTTCTGCTGTCAGATTCACTAGAGTGAATGCCATGAGAGAGATCAAGACAGGGAAGAAGAGACAAACAGTAGTATTTAGTGTTAACTTTATTTTAGATTATCAAATGATTTCCTCTTAAACCCATATGCCCTGGTGCTACACTCCCTGTCCTAGATTTGAACTTTGTTTTTCCTTTTGGAAGAAACTTTTTTTTTCAAATTCATGAAAATAAAACAAATGAGAGAGGGGGGGATGTGCATGTTTATATGTGTGTTTTTGCGACTTTGTTTGTGTGTCCTCCAGCTGTGCGTTTCGGTGTGATCCAACCATGTTTTTCCGCTAGTGATAGTCTCACCTCAAGGAATGGAGCTTGACTGCTAACCTCATTCATTTTCATTTGTGCTGCTCAGCTGAACATTGCAACTAAGTTTGGAAGGCACCCAACACCCTGCCGTCTTTTCGTAAACACCTTCTACAAGGGCTCAGAGAAGAGAAGGAAAAGTTGGCCTGTTACCAATGCAGTGCAAATCTAGAAACAGAGCGATGACAGAAGGGATGAAGACCGGATAAAATGGATGGTTATATGTTGCAGAGTCGGAGGTGCTGAAATATATCAGCATTACCTGAATTTGAAGTCCCAGACGTAGGATACAACAAGACACCTTCACAGGATCATCAAAGGAAGCATATTATTAAGTTTGCATTTTTACCATTTCTTCCACCTTGAACTTGCTCCTTTTAATTAATTTGTCCTCTCCTTGCTCTGAAAACTCAGCTATAACTCAGGCTAGAAAGAACCATGTGTCCCCAGAATACAGCTAAGCACACCCGCTCTATCCTTCCAACCAGTGCCGTCTCTCCCACCCACGAATCTGCCTTCATGAGCTTGCCCTTCATGTGACATTTGAGCTAATTTGGAACACAAACACTGGGTCAGATGAATCCTGCCAGCAGTAGAAGTGGTAATGAGGATTGGGATGAGGGAGGGAGTGAATGCGGAATCTCAGAGCAATAACAGAGCTGTCCTAATAAGCCAAGCCTGCCAAGCAAATGAAAAAAAAGCAGTCAGGATCCATGTCCATGCAGATAAGAAAGTTGTGTTTTCCAAAAGGAAACTTAATATTTCTCCACGAGACCAAAACATGCTTCCTTTATATCTCACAATAGGTACACAACAAAATAATCTAGAAATAGAAGCAAAATCTAAGACATGTAAAATAAATACAAATTGAAAGTATTATTATTATTATTATTATTATTATTATTATTATTATTATTATAATGATATTGCATTTGTTTGTGGCCGAATTAATTTCAATTTATGCCTCCACAGCAGCATGTTTTTAAAAAAAAAAATCTTTTATGTGTTGCTACAGCTTGAAGCCAAGTCTTTTTTTTCTCCCTGGACTCTAATGAATGTGATATACCATGCACAATGAGCTTTGGGTGGTTTGTGCTTCTGCTGTCCAGGTAAACAAAGGCTTCACAGACTATACACACAGAGATCGGGCGCTATCCCAGCTTCCTCCCCGCGTTCAGCGGATTACATTTCATCCTGGAGACGGGCGCTCCATCCCTCGTGGTTGTTATGCCTAGCCCTCCCCCCCTCGCCAAACATAATCGCAGCAGCTTGAAAGAGCTCATAAATCAGCCTACCACAATATATAGTAGAGGGAAAAATGTGCACCCCTGGCATTTGAGACGGCACAATGCCAACCTATGAGCAGCACAAGTCCACCCTTTGTGTTCAGTGGAGAGAAAAACAACCCAGAAGGACTGTTTGGTGGCTTGCTTTAAGATGTCTAGTATACCCACTCACTTTCCTCCGCCCTGTGTGTTTGAGTATGTGGGTTGTTCCATTCTTTTATTGTTCTGTACTGTTTAAAATATTTATAATTTTGTTCCCTCACTGCCATCAACATCAAGTCTTTTTTAACTAGTATCATAATAATGTCTTAGCTGTAATCAGTAGCTTTTCCTTTCTCTGTCTCCAACAAAAAGGACCACAACAGGAGTAGCTCTCACACAGTTTAAGCTTTTGTATTATAATGCAAACTACTGGTAGGGAATAATCCATGACGAGTTTAACAAAGGCCAGAGTAGAGACGGTCGGAGATAGGTCTGTTATTAGAAACTGTAAATTTTGATCGCTGTAGTGCAACGTCTTTTTTTGTTGCCATCAGGCTTTAAAATTCTAGCTTCACGGTGAACGGTGAAGTGAGGTCTTTAATTTTCTCATGTCTTTGCCTTCATCTACCTGCAATCTTGTTTCTCTCCTTCTGCCAGGGAAGATCAATGTGTTTGAGTTAAAACTAGGGGCTAGTGCTAAACGGGGGATGCCAGGCATTGATGTTCCGCGGGCTCGTCACTCAGTCTCATTCCGGCCTGTCCTGGGAGATTAGACCCGTGGCCTGCTTAGGCTGATCAATGGGAGAATCTATACAAACACTCTCCCACACCATTTGCTCTCTTTGTCTTTGTCATTAACTTGTTTTCTTCTCCTATCAATACTTTGTGCTCAGCATCTTACTCTTTACTTGTTATACTTCCGAGAACGTGAAGATGAGCATTACAGAACAAAAAATGAGCTGAGTAATTAACTGGTCTCTTTAAAAAAAAAAAAAAAAGCAACTCTTTGAACCTTGTACGATGGTGAATAGTTAAATGGTTTTCTGTTTTAATTTTAGAACATACATTTGTGTCTGTTTCGTTACTATGATAAAAACATAAAGCAAACTCAGCCAGCCAGCCAGCCTAAGTGGTGGGCGCCTCCCTTCCTGTGTGCATCACAGCCAAGGTTACTTTTGTCATAAAACAATGTAGTGCATTAAGAATTCATGCATCATCTCCACATCACCCATAGACTTATCCATTGTTTTTTCTTTCCAACACTTCCCCCTCAACCCTTCATCTGTTTTTAGCTAAGGCCAAGTCAAAGTGCGCCCCTTCATTCTTCGCCTGCGCTAATGGTGTCCACTGCATCATCGGACGCTTCCGCTGTAACGGCTTCAGCGACTGTCCTGACGGGAGTGACGAGGAGAACTGCAGTGAGTCTCTCACACGACGACCAGTTACTGTAATAGCAATGTGTCTCATGCCATGTCCTCCAGAAGTCACGGTCTGTTCGTCTGTGCTGTTGTACTGCCCCTCACTCATAACAGTTTACACTGCAGCAACTGTACTGGTCATATAGCCAGTGGTGGGTTGAGTACTGAACATGTACTTTACTCAAGTACAATTATTCCTGTAAAATCTGAGCAAAGTATTAAAGGGTCAGTCCAGCAGTTTCCTCATCATGTACTATTCCTACTACTACTACTACTACTACTACTACTATGACTGTATAGTGTAGTCTGTGGCTCTGGAGGAGCTTTTTTTTAACTCTGAGGGAAAAAAATGAATGGTAGTGCAATACTACACCACGGGAGTACTCGTTTTAAGCTTGAAATATGCCTCATCAATGAATAAAAAAAAGGTTTTAATAGGCCAGTGCAAAAAGAATTGTAACAGCAACACTTGGTGATGCTTTCATTCATTTAATTTAGGAGCAGCAAAGGTAGTTGGACAAAGAAAGATATCCAATTAAGATAACAATCGCCACACTTCATTCTCCTATCTAAATGTTTCATTGCAGAGTTCAACGTTAAGGTTGTTTTTTATTATATGCCCGGTCGGGCATGTAAAAAAAAAAAAAATTCTGCATGCACAAAGTAAAAATTTACTTTACAAATTTTTTTTTTTAGTGGTTATCAAATAACGTTGCCTCAGCGTTCAATTTACGTAAAAGAACCGTCAAGGCACCGGAGGATGGGTTGTTGGCAGCCCTCTTAGCTGCCATGCAAGTGAGATGCTACGTGCTTTTATCATGGCACTCCAGCATTTGTTTTCTGAATGAAGACATTCCTTTGAAAAATGATCCACTTTCATCTGCCCTGGACTCGAACTTGCGGCAAACTTCGCAAAACATTGTAGAGCAATAGAGAACGATAACGTAATTTATGATACAAAGATGATCGAAAAAAATAATTGAAACTTTTTTTTTTTAAGGGCAAGTGGGTTGTTATATTTACTTGGCGTTTTACTTGCCCCGGGCCATCGGGCAACCCTTATTGTTGAAACTAAAACTAAACTAAACTGACATCCCAGCCTCCATCTTTGGAGGGTGAACTATTCATTTTTAAAAGCAAAGATCTTTGGGTTTTTCCAGAGGCACAGAACACACATTATCATGCAACTGTTGCCTTTTTTAGATTTGTTTATGGTTTTGTCTCAGAGATTGTCACCAGAAAAAGAAAAATTCAACCTTGCTACTTTTCGTGTAATGCCAGAGCAGTATTGCTCATGCTTTCTAAAGTGTGAAGCAGGTATTCTGTATGTCCCCTCCTTTCAAAGGAAAATGAGAGAGAATGTCATTCTATAAAGAATGTAATGTCTGAGCTGTTGCTGTCCCCTCCACTCACTATCAAATCCTGCGTTTAGAGCAGATAATAATAGTGGTGACAAGGTATGAATGGTGAATGTAGCAAATTCTATTCCCTTTTCAAAAAGGTTTGAGGCATCTTTATTTTTTTGAATCCCTTGTAACTCCTGGGCCTAGCTTTCCCTTTTAGACAGTTTATTACACATGTTATGTGTTATGTATGAGGAACGCCAGGACCCAGGTGTAGTCTGTATTATCAGTCATATAGTTTGTCCTAACATGAACCCATCCCTGCTTTCCCAGTGGGGCGCGTGCATCAAGCCGATCACTCACCATTGTCGGAGGCAGTGTTCCTCGCCTGCAGGGCACCACGCTCACAAATCTAATCAAGCTATTTGAATGGAGCTTTGCTGCACGCTCCCAGCACATACTGCGTCACCACTGTGTAATTGTCTGGATCTTCTCACAAGATAATTCTGCCTCGTTTTGCAGAAGCTAAAGACAAAACCAGAACATGTGCTAAAAGGAAGTGATAGTGCTGGGCAGGATTTTGAATGTTTTTTACAGTTATTTTATTTGTCAGTGTGATATTTATTAGACTCCCCAGATCAAATGCTTTACTGCTGTAACTCCTTTTTTGTAAATGTTTTTTTCTCTTAAATTTCATCAAATCAAAGTGTTGTAGATGTGGGGATCAAGCACACAAAACAACTTCTAACAAGTTGCACTACAGAATATCAATTTAACTCGCTTTTAAATCATTTGTTTATGCTCTGAAGTTTGTTTCTCGGTGTCACTCACACAGTTTAACTTTGGAACCTCTCACTGTAACCCTGTTTGAACCAACACTTGACCCTTGACCTCTGCCCTTACCAACCACAGCAGGCAACCCACTGGTGTGCTCGGAGGCTCGCTTCAAGTGTCGAAATGGCCACTGTGTAGACCGGAGCTTCTTGTGTAACGGCCAGGACAACTGTCAGGACAACAGCGATGAGGAGCTCTGCCTCACTACAGCAGGTAAGATGGTCACGTGTGCAGAAAAGAAAGAGGAAATTAAACATCTATCCAGGAACTGAGAGTCGGACACAGGAGCAGGCTGAGCGTGATTTGAAAGATGTTGCTGTTCCTTCTGATTAGCCTCTAACTCACACATTTCAAACTGCTTTTATTGGGGGTTTTGTTGGTTAACTGACACATTTCACCAACATTTAAAGAGCAGAAAAAAGGCAATAGGCGATAAAATACTAAGAAACTTGAATTATTCCTGTGAGTAGATTGAACTGCTGCAGATGCAAATTGTGAAAGGATACAGAAAATTCCTCAAAGCCTCAACCAGAACATGTAAAGTAGGACTTTTTTTGATTAGCAGGATGCGCTTAATAGAGGCAAAAGTAGCAGTGGGACTCAAATTAATTACTGCTGAAAATTGGCAGTATGTGAATGCCATAATTCATGACACAATGTTTCTGAGTTATATAGAGAGCTCTGTGTCAGAAAGCAAAAAAGACATTTGCATGTGGTATAAATGCTATATAATAATAAGTGAAATATACATTTATTCTACAGAAGTAGATCATTTGTGCAAAGAAGATGTGAAAATTTTGACTTATGTTAGAGGTTGTCTACTTCATAACACTGGATGGAGGGAACATAAGTACTACAAATAACAAATAAAACAAATAACTAAAAGTGACAATATGTGTGTGTTGATGTCATTATCTCTTAGATAAACTACACTTTTTGAAGGAGTATATTATACAAATGTGAAGATTGTGCGAAGATATGCGCAAGTAACAGCTTTACCGCATGAAACAAGCTTGTGAGACAGAATAGTTAACTTGCGGAACTATAGGACTGAATGTAAAAATGTCTAACCACTGTCACGTTCATCCGTTTTGACAAGCTAGATTTTGTTGAATTTAATCAGGCCATAATTGTTGGAAATATTGGCAGCGAACTTTGCAGCAGATTTCAGCAAGATTCAACAGATGGAAGCTTGTAGATACAGTATTTACAGCTTTTCTATCAAACTGGATAAAATGACGATAGAGTTGTAAGATTCCGTCACTCAGTATGTCACATCATTTGTGATCTTTAAGGTTAGGGTTCATTACTGCAGACATTTCATAAAGATACAGGGAAGCCACTGACATATTCAACTTTCTGCCAAGCGTAATGTGAAATTGAATTCTATTGATGACGTTGCATTTTACTGTAACATAAATAGAAGTAGTATCATCCCCGAGAGCGAGTCTGGTGTATTCTGGTATAGAGTATACTGGCAGGTACCACTTACATATGGCATTCCATTCTTATTCCACTGGCAGCTTCACGTCTCAAAGGCAGAGCTGTCACTATGGCACACCAGTCGCCTTCTGTCAACACTTCAGGTGTACTTCCACTGACATGTTTTCTGCCAGCAGTCCAACCATGATGTGCATATAGCCCCAGGCAACCAAATGTGGACCAGTGTCACTGTTTTCTTTTCTGTTCAAAAAAACATCCTGTGTATTCCTATCCTTCTGTCTAGGTGCTGCTGTCACATTGATTTATTCTACAGTAAATAAAAAATGTCTGTCAGAAAAAGAAACAAAAAAACAGGCTAAGTGCAGAGTACAAGATAATAAGTCAGTATCTGTAACACACAGTAATGTTATTACCAATTCTGAGATAGGCAAAGTCAGCAGAAACTTGATCGAACAAAATATGTCTGATCAACAGGAAATGAGTTCTGTGGCAGATGCACATTAAACTTTAGAATATGAATACAGTGAATGCTGGTGAAACCTTTCAACACCATTTATTCTCTGAAATGTTCATTTCTTTCCTCGGCTATGAAAAATGGCTCTGATCTGACAGTATTGACAAACTACTATTTTGCTCATTATAATTTAGGTTAATGTTTCACCTCACAAATCTAAATTTGATAAGCTAGAATTAATCGATCTTTTTATTTTTGTTTACCTGTGTGTTTGAAAGAAAGAAAGAGAGTCCATCCATCATCTCAAGCCCGTCCTTCTCAGACTGAATGCAGAGCCACACAATGCTGAATAGAGCTGTATAGTGATGCAGAAATATTGATTGACATTTGTGTCCAGTGCACTCCATTTCCTTGTTGACAAGTGAACAATACCAACTCCGGTGCTGGCACAATGTAGCTGTGTGTTGTTATGGGGTCTGAGGCATAAGATCTCACAATGCAGTCTTCACAACAACTACTGAATTCTGTATGAACAGCTCACTGTTTGCAAAAAACATCTGATGAATTTCAGAAATGTTTGCTTATGTTATATATACAACTAAAAAATCAAGGCAGACATTACATTTAGTAATAATTACTTGGCAGAAAACAACTTGCATATATTATGTCATAAAATGTTTATGCACCTCAGTAGGGGCTGAGGGAAGATCTAAGGAGTGCTTTATGATGCATAATATTGTCAGAATGCAATTATTATACTCCATTCCCTAAAGAAAGAGAGTGTTCTGCCTTGCAGCGATTTTATTAAAAGGCCTGCTGCGGTTGACTGAGAGGCTTCTCAGACTGCCACCATCTCTGAAATGTTTTCAGGTGTCTGATAATAGAGTACCAAGTACTATCTAGCAGAGTAGTGTGCACGTTTTCAATTCAGCTTCCACAGAAATGTACCAGTGCCAGAGTGTGGTACTGTTGTATTACCAAAGACTGTCAGCACTGATTCTTTAGTATTTATTTGTATGTATGGAGTGCAAATGACCCAAATGTTATCCCGCTTATTTTGTTGCTGAAAACTTGTTTTGCGCTGCGCGTGGTAGTTGTAAGTTGTAAGCTCTGTGTTGTTGTGACCTTCAGAACACATCAAGGAAGAGCAGCTCAGTTTTTTTTTTATTTCTTTATTTTGTTTTTATCATCAGCCTCTGCGCTTCAGAGGGACTGAAGGCATGACTCTGCATGTCTTTCCTGTATGAACTCACAAACACACACACACACACACACACACACACACACACACACACACACACACCTTACATTCTGCTCTGACTCTGCCTCTCCATATACAGTATTTGGTGTTTGTATACAAAAAAAGGCTTTCTGAGCTTTCTCTATATAAATACCGTACATGTTCACTAACTAGTCTAAAAGAAGACACCTGCTTAGGCTTTCAGCTAAAATTGCAATCAGCAGTGTTTGATAGGCACCAGACTGAAATCTGTTCTGTTTTGAATGCGTGGTTAACAGTTTTGACAGCAGTGTGTTAGCATTTGAACAAAGTGCCGTAAATCCACAGTGTTGTGCAGGTTGTGGTTAAAGTCATGGGATAAGTGTGTAGAGTTTTGAAAACTGTGTTCAAACAATGAAAAACGAACTAGCGTTTGGTCCACATGAACTGCTGCTGTGCAGACTGTAGTTAGAGTTTTGCCCACGTTACTCCAGTTGTGCCCACTGTCGTCTAGCAATCGAAAAAAACTGTAATAAGCGCAGACCTGCAGGTGACAGATAAGGCATACAATATCCGCTCTAAGCCACCTGAGCACAGCATCTCCTTCCTCACTTTCTCCACTGTACCTCCTCCTCTGTTCAACTCCTCTTTCTCCTTACCCATAATTACTTGCTCCAGTGTCTCCACATTTGGTTCCTTGATTTGACTAGTCTAGTGAGAGATCATCGTGGCATATATAGAGTAGCGCTTGGTTATCCTGCCTTAGAGGTGTCAGATAATTAGATCTACAGAAGCTTAGCTTTTTTTATGCCTCCAGTTTTTTATTTCCCATCAGAGTGATTTAAAACAATTTGGCACAGTTAGACACAAACGGCAGCACAGAGCCGTTCTTACTGTTTATCGTTTTATTTGATGGGTAATTGATTTTTTAAATAGCGGAGAGGTGGAAAAGTGGCAAACAGTGCAATGTAACAACCCACAATCTTCTATAAATGCATGGGTGCAATCATCGCACAGTCAGATAGAAGGAGTGGGATGGGGAGCCTGTAACGGATAACATAGATAAAGAAATGGAAAGCACACCACATAAACATAATAGAGCGAAGCAAAAAGGGACTGGGGAGGAGCAATGAATAGCAATGGGCAGGAAGATGGAAGCAAGCAAAGAGACACAGGTGATTTGGTAGAGAAAGCGGGGATTCGGAACGAACTGAGCGAGGAGCAGCGATAAGCCGGGAAAGATGAGACCAGCATCCATCTCAAGTCGAGCCCCGGGGCTCAGCAGTGTAACTCTGGAAACAGAAATGACATGAAAGCTAGTTTAGCAAAGCTGAGCTTCTCATTGCTCTCCCCGGTCTACCGGGCTGCTCCCAGCAGGGGATAGAGAGCGCAATGATGGAGCGCATGTTTGCCCCTGCAACGAACTGTTGTTGGAACACCGCCGCAGGGCGCACAGGACTTGGCCAGATGCTGGGGGAGCCCTCGCTGAGAACAAGAGAGCCACTCTGCACATCCAAGGAAGCATGAGCACACTCACACACAGTCACATGCAGTCACACACAGAGTCACAGTGCATCTGACACTATTGTTTTGCATATTTTAATTGCAAAAAAATCACTCTGCAACTTCCAGAAGAAACTTCCTCAAGGCCACGGCACTGACAAGTTTAAAGACTAGGTACAAAAGTGATGAGCACAGAAGTTGACGCTTTTTTGAAAGTGGCTGAGAATCGCCCTAGAGTCGTTTAAGAAAAGTAATTGATTTAAAATGCACACATCAGCGTCTCTCGTTATGCATTCATTTACACAAGTTGACAAAGTAGTATCAGATGGCGTAGTGACTGAGAGAGAGTGTCTCTGTCACTCAATTCTTAACTAAAGTTGTTCTGAGAGAGAAAAAGTTAACCGAGGGAGGAGAAGTGTAAGTGATGTGAAGGTAGGAACAGACGGCCAGAGGATGGTTTAAGGGCTTCAAAAGCTCCCAATGGCTTTGTGTGTTTTGGAAGATAAGGTATGCGTTGTGTAGTCACAAGCATCAAATGCATTTGTTTTGGTTGTGTGTGTTTGTGTGTGTGTGTGTGTGTGTGTGTGTGTGTGTGTGTGTGTGTGTGCGTGCGCGCATATGTTTCAATGTGCATTTGTTCTCTTAGTGGACAGCACACTCATTACGTCCACATTTTATGTTCCGGTACATAGGAACTACGTGAAGCTGTGACAATAAAGCTCTTCAATCCCGCATTAGGTTTCATGATGTGCTGTTGCTTTCCAAAATCACATGAAGAAGATTTATGCTTTCACTGCTGCGTCTCCTGTAGACTATTTATTTTACTATCAGCCATATGCCATAATTGGAGAAATTAAAGGCAAATAAATCCTGTGGCTCACAAACACTTCAATAAAAACATAAATTAGGCTTCTTCGAACAAAGGGACCACAATGGTTCAGAAATGTTGACACTCAGGACATCTTGGGATGCATTTACTTTGTTTGCTGGATAAATCCATTCACATGTGATTTAAATTTAATTTCGATTAATCGCTGAATTTCTATAGTTAATCGCGATTAATCGCATGTTTTATCACAAGATTAAAATTCTATTATTTTGCATTTCAGAACTGTTTTTAAGTACATATTAACAATTGAAAGCCATTCTTACCAGTGTATCTTCATTGGGAATCAAATGAATGCAAAGAAAGTTACTTTATGAACTTGACTTTAAGATTTGTATTTGTTAATTATTTATTTGTTTATTTATTTATTTATTTACTGTAAACAAAAGAAAAATGTGTGAATCTAGTCACACATTTGAATCTAGAGTCAATATAGTGTGCAGTAACTCCTAAATAATTTTGATTACTCACTGATGTCCAGTGATCACCTTGCATCACTTGCAGCAGTTCCAGTGTGGCTGCTTTCTCCGTGTCGTACAGGCTGTGTATGGTGAAACTACTGTCCCCCTCGATGGCAACGTATAAGACGGGTCAGAACATGCCAACCGTAGTCTTTAAGACCCGAGTCTTCTACGATGCTGACAGGTCTGCAGTTAGTTGTCACCCATTTTGCAAGAGCTGTAGTAATTTTTTGGGATTTGGTTTCATCCACAGGTCAGCAAGTAGCGCTCTCCAAAATAATGCTTTGCCTGAGCCTGCTAGCATCAACCTGAGTCACGTTAACTGTACTACTATGCTTAGCTCGTAGGTGGTAGCTCAAGCTTGACGTGCTTCGGTGATATTTTTATTCGGCTTTACACAATGTGCATATGGCTTTTGACCTGTCCGGGAGTTTTGGAAAATACAAAGCGCCATTCAGAATTTCATTGCTGCTGTCTTTCTCCATCATGCCTGCAGCAGCAGGATGTGTTGTTACGAGGAAGTATGGCAAAGTGCAGCAAAGGGTCAAAATAGTAGCCTGTTAGGCACGGCGCGAAGCCGAGTGAAGTGAAAATAAATTAATAAATGGCGGCATGCGATTAAAAAAAATGAATGCGTTATGCTCGGCCCTTAATCGCATCGCGATTAACGCGTTAATGCTGACAGCCCTATTTAAATTACAATACATCGTAAACAAAATTATTTATAGTCTGCTTGAAAGTATCTTGTAGTACTCTTAATGACAGAATCACACCCAAGGGTCGTCCTTTTTTTTTTTTGGAGACAGGCAGTAAGTCCCTCAGCAAACTAAAGAATGCTAATGCAAACTATCCTGCATGATCCAGGAAGTATAACTGCCACAACGCATTTAGTTGAATTATGTTTTTCCCAGTGACCCCATCAGAGTAATCATTGGCCTACAGGTCCTCAGAGAACTGTCAGCCAGAGTGAGATGTTGTGCAGCAAGCTGACAATATACCATTAGTCTGCTACATGAGTATACTGTCAAAACATTGGCAGTCGACATCACCCTTGACCCTGATTGGTTTGATGAAAATGAAGCCATGCACTGAACACAGTCCAAGATCTGCTAAATGAAGTGTCAGCAAGATTTCTTTGGGGAACATGACTGTGTGTAATTACACTTGCCATTTTCTTTTGTACATTTTGATAAGGCTGTCATTGAGGATCACTCGTTTCACAGTGATTGTCAAGGGACTTTGGCTTATTGTAACAATGTCTGTCCGACTAAAACATTAATGTAAGCTTAATTTTCGGCCACCATTGCCACAAACCCTCTCTATTCCCACCGACAGTACAATAAATAGTTTTAACCTTATGGTTTGTCTGTGGAGCGCTGCTCTGTGTGAAGTCAAATCCCTCATTTTAAACTCCAGGGATGCTCCCTTCCCACAGAGAGTAATCTGCAGCTTTCTATTTGTTATATCCTCCTAAGGCTGTGTAAGAACTACTCCATAGAGCCACCAGCACTGCATCTGCTGTTTTGCATAAGCACTATGTATTCAACAACCAGTCTTCACAGCCCTGCCATTTACAGGGCCAATAAACACCAGTAATTCAGACGGACCAGTATACATAGTGACATCCAGCAGTAACTCCTGCCTCACCATTGGCTTCTCCTGTAAATTAGACATTAATATATAGTGTCAGTCTGTTATAGAAAGAATAAAGAATGTCAGAGTGATTAAAGTCCCTCAGTATGTATTCACTTTTGATATCCTTTTAGCGTGCTAATAGTTTCTCACACAGCCACGTCCTCCCCTATTGATTGCTGTCAGACTTTGGGGCCGAATAATGCAGGTGCTGTAGATTAAAATGACAAGTTAATCCATGTGCAATTTTTGTGGTAGAGACGCGTGCAACGCTGAGATGTTGGTCGGTTCATTCCCTTTGTCAGTGGCACTCAGAGCGCTGGCACAGAGAGAAAGGTGTGGGAGGGAACGTGAAATGGCATAGGGGAATATAATGGCAGTAGACTGAGGTGTGGGAGTGGAATGTAATAGTGCCAGTTTATCAGAGCCAACGCACACTTGACAGGCACAAATAGGGGAGGTTGCAACTGTCGCCGCCCATGGATTTGAACTCTGCGTCGGTTTCTAGTTTTTGCTTTTGTTAGACTAAAACATGTTCACAAAGCAGCGTTGAGGGGCTCTCGGCTGTTGGTCCACAGGAGAGGAAGGCCAAGCAGCTGGCAAGACGCTGTTAGCTGCCGCTGGCAACGTTGAACTGAGGGGGCGCAGCTTCCTATTTCTGTCATTTAAATTGTAGATCAAGTTGTTTTCCAGTATAGTAAGAGTGCATTTTAAATTGGGAAGTCTGGCGGTAGCATTTAGCGTCTATACACACTGTTGTTATCCATGGGTTCTCATGTGAAAATGGATAACATAGATTATGTTCGTCCACCCATCTGTTGCGCGTGTTTTTCTGTGCTTTATCTGAGAATACATCCTCACTTGTTTCATCTTTAATTTATTGTCATCCCTTCCCTCCCTCCCTCCCTCCCTCCCACTCACCAAGGCTAAGTGTCAGTCTTTTCAGAGCTCCTGTTGTTTAAGGACCCCGTTGCCCTTAGCTATGGCCACACAGGATGGGTGGGTGGGGGGGGGGTCACTCCCGGGACCAGAGTCTGCATGAATCATTCCACCCTTGAATCAGGACCAGTCAGCCGTTGCTGTTCAGGCTCCTGTAAATTAACAAGCTTTCCCTCCTAAACCTATCCTCGTCCAGTCACCATGGTGATGGTGGTCAAGTGACGACCTGCACCCACAGACTTGTGGAGGAATTTTACTCTGAACAATAGCTGTACTGTTGCGATTGGGTAGAGTCGTACTGTGAGTGTGTGTGTGTGTGTGTGTGTGTGTGTGTGGGAGGGGGGGGGTGGAGGCTTGTTTGTGTGTGTTCATGTATGTCGGTGCATATGTGTGTGGTTCTTTTCCATCACTTCTTGTTGCCATTCTTCCTACACTTTCACTTGACATTCCAGGTGAGTGGGGGGGGGGAGTATTAGTGTACTAAGTTTTCTGACATTTTATGTTTAAATATGCAAATGAGGCATTATCTTGCTAACTATGCGCTAATTTGCATACATTTCCAGAACACAAATCTGAACATTGGATAAAGCCAGATTCAAAATTCTTGTTTCATTTTGTCAAAGATTTTTTATAGAGGGGATTATGGATATCTCTTTTTATCACTCCATAAATCAGAAAATGGTATCAACATCCATAAAAAAAATCCATTTTTGTCACGTTTTTAGGTATAAAATGTTACATAAATCAGGCTATAAATGATATCTGAACAAATCCCTCTCTAAAACCCTTCCGAATATAGATAGGAATGAAACTGGAACGTTTGGTGCATGTAAGTGCTACTGAAGTGGAGATTTCTGGCTCAGAGTATGAGAAAAACTCATATTGAGAAAACGGCCTTTAAATAAATAAATAAAATATTATACATTTTGCAAGACATTACAGTTGAATAGGGTAAAAACGTATAACTAACAGATATCAACATGAAACCTCCCCAGTTGATTAATTACATTAAGACTTATTTTTGTATTACAACTTTTAAATTTGCAAACAAGGCATTATCTAATGCTAAGTTTTGGTGAATTGTGGAGAAATTTACAGGCGCAAATAGACGTAGTGTGGTAAAATAAAATAAACATCTTAATGTGTATTTTGGATGTTTTTTTTTCCACCCATAGTCTGAAAGAAGACATGCTATGGAAGCCGAATAGCCCAAAAACTAAAAATTGAATTGATGAAATCTTTCCCCTTAATAGCTGCGTGGATGAGTCCAAGGAAAGTTCAGGTTTGCCATTACGTAATAATATAGCACAAGTGTCAATCTCTGTTTTAGCTGCCTTGGTCCATGAAGGCCATGCACCAGCCAAAAACACTGAATTATGATTATTATGAATGATCTGATTTTGAACCTGAATTTGAATAAAGTAGCACTTTAAAATGTAAAACCTCAAAAAGGACAAAAACAAGCTCATTAGCTCACTGATTTGTGCTTTCTACAAGCATCACATTTTTAATAGAGTGTGTGTTAAGCCTGGCCTCAACTTCAACATGTCCCTGCTCCATCGACACTTGGCTTGAGAGACGTGCCCCTCTCTGGCCCCTTAGTACACACTCACTGGTTGGCTGACAGCAGAAAGGAGGTGAGATCACCATGTAAAGTGTGTGGTGCTCGAATGGGGCTCCCTCTCTCTAAGCCTTTTCTCTCAATCTCTGCATCTAAATCATTTCAGTAATTTACCGAACCTCCACTCTTTTCACAGTACACTGGCTATTTTACAAAATTGCACCTGCCTAGTCTGCATTGTGCCAACTCCAATGAGGCTTACAAGGCCATTATCTTTCTTGAACAATATCACATTAAAGGAAGACTAAGAGGTGTTGAGGCTGCTGCACCAATACTACGTATTGACTGCTCATTAGTCACCCTCAATAGCTGAAAAGTATGTTGACTACTTCTTTGCAAAAGTTTAGAGATTTTCAATAAAAGAACTTAAAAGGAAAATGTAATCAATTCTTTTTTTTTTTTTTTATCTCTGTTAGCCTACGAGAAAGGAAAAATGCTGTTTTGCATTTTTTAAATTGCATTAAGTTAAAAATGGAGAAAATTATGAAACCAGAGCAAAGAGGTGCACCGAATATGATTTAATTCTCTTGGATAGCTTTGATGAATGTTGGGGAAATTTAGATACAGTACTTTTAAGAGATGGTTATGTGCCCAAAGCTCAATTTAATTTCCCCCACACAATTTATTTGACCATATTATCTTTTCTTCAGGCATGTCCAGTGCATCCATAAGTAGCAGAGTCACTTACAGTTTTTTGCTAAACGACGAGCATGTGCAAAACTCACCTGACAGCCACCTGAGCTAAACAGTTCACATCACCTGCAAAACTCATTCACAGCAACACAACTCTTCACACACGTCTCAAAACAGGCTCAGTGCAGCCAAACACTATGAACAAGCCTCATTGAGATAACACACACCGTCACTCAGAACACACTGAGAGTAGAAACACTATCATCAAACACCAATACAGAAATTACAAACTTTTCATCTTTACAGTTTGAACAATTTGAGTGACACTACTCAATAGTTTCTTTAAAGAAAAGATATAGATTTTATAATATACCAATTGTTATGTAAGGTAAACAAGAAGGAATGGAAATCAGCAGTTTGCTTCAATATAGTATTTTGTCTCTAGTAATTTAAGGAATTACTGGGAAAAAAAACTAAAGGTACAAAACAGTAACAAAGAATAGTGTGACTAATCCTGCCTCTCTCCAGCATCATGCAGCAAGTTTTCTTCATCACATTGGATGTCTGCATCATCTCTAAATACAAATGACTGTGGTGTTTCCATTGATTTCACCTCCATTACTTTCTGAAAAACAGGAAGTCCACAGTTTTACTATAGTAAAGTTATAGTGTTTTTCACATTTTTTTATAGCTGTGTTTTTTTATAGCTGTGTATTTACAGTAACCTCAGACATCTTACCTGGACATGTTTGTATCTTTGCTCTTTTACTTGTTTCTCTCAAACGGTACAGTGTATAATTGTTTCCTTCTTATTTGGTGTTTGTATACAAAAAAAGGCTTTCTGAGCTATCTCTATATAAATACCGTACATGTTCACTAACTAGTCTAAAACAAGACACCTTGCTTAGGCTTTCAGCTAAAATTGCAATCAGCAGTGTTTGATAGGCACCAGACTGAAATCTATTCTGTTTGAATGCGTGGTTAACAGTTTTGACAGCAGTGTGTTAGCATTTGTGCTGTAAATGCACAGTGTTGTGCACATTGTCATGGGATGTGTGTAGAGTTTTGAAAACTGTGTTCAAGCAATGAAAAACGAACTAGAGTTTGGTCCACATGAACTGCTGCTGTGCAGACTGTAGTTAGAGTTTTGCACATGTAGCTCCAGTTGTGCCCACTGTCGTCTAGCAATCGAAAAAAAACTCTAGTCTGCACCACAGTTTTGCAGAAAGACTGGTGTATTACTGTAAAGCAAATAACAGAAGCTGAAATACAAATATAAAATGATAGTAATCAACACTGACATCAGGTGCACCTATAAAAAAAAAATGGCTCCCTAAATGCCACTCCTTTACGCTCCCACTGATTGGCTGTCACATCGCAGGTTTGAATCACGAAACACATCTTCTCGTATCATTGCTCAATACTGCTTTACCTTTTCATGCATGATTTCGCCATGATTACCAGACAGTAACTAATTCAGTGTTAAATGTTACTAAGAGCCATCATTATCCCCACATGCATCTATTGAAGTGGTAATGGAGTAAACAGATTGCATTAGGTGTATTTTCTGCAAATGTGTTTTCAGCCAATACCGTTAGTGTGCATTTACCCATGATATGGTTGAGCTGAGGTTGTTGATAGACAGACAAGGAGCCGCGGCAATTATATGTGGCGTGATAGGATGCAGATGTGTGTTTGGGTGGTAATAAAGGTGAGGGTGCAACATTGTGTGTGTGTGTGTGTGTGTGTGTGTGTGTGTGTGTGTGTGTGTGTGTGTGTGTGCTTGCGTGCGGGCGTGCGTGCATGCGTGGGTGTGTTGTGAGTTGTGAGCATCCATATATGTGTTTGGTGTGCATGTATCCATCAGGGAAATGCGAAAAGAAGGAAGGCTTAAGTGGAACAGAGGAAAAAGAAAAGTGCCCTGGAGAGAGGAAAGAGGGATTGCATGTCAGATAGTGTGAGAGGTAGAAATTGTGAGAGGATGGTGAGGGGTGGGTGTGAGGGGTTGAGAAAATAGAATATGGGATGGAAAAAAAGAGCAAAATGTGAGTGTGAGGACGATGGACCGGAAGAAGGAAGGAAAGCACAAGGGAGAGAGTGATAGAAAGCGAGATGGAAGCTGATGGAGATGAGGGATTAGGGAGAGTGGCAAAGCCATTGAGGGGAAGAAAAAAAAAAGATAAAACCCTTTGGATTCATTGTGTAGACAGACAGGGAATCAAGGGGGATGACAAAGAACAGGGAGATGGAAACGGTAGCTGGGGAAGGGGTCATGGTTGCTGGTAGAGAGAGAAAAACCACTAAAGAGAGGAACTGAGTGGGGAAAAAGATTAGAAGGTAAGCAGGAAATGCACTATCTACAGAGATGGGAATAAGCAGGCAGAAAACCTGCGAGACAGGTGCAGGAAGCAAAGCTAGGAGCAGAATAGAACAGAGAGGAGCGCTGCATGGGGAAACAACAGTGATCACGATGAGTGGATTGATGTCGAGCCAGAGTGGTGAGGTGAGGATGAAACAAAGCAGGGTAGATAAAAGAAGAGAGAGAGAGAGAAAGAGTCAGGGTGAAAACAGCAAACAAAATGGAGAAAAGCACTGTGAGTGATGACAGGAGAGTGGAGGGAGGAGAGAAGAAACTACAGGGTATGAGATTTTGAAAGAGGTCATACTTGAAGCTCGGAGACTGAAGAAGGGGCCCAGATTAGTCACTACATGCGACAGTGCTCTCATTCATGGTAATTACTGGATCATCTTTCTCAATTGCTGCCTTGTCTTTTTTTTCTCCTATTGCTCTCTCTCCTCCGTCTTTCTGACATATTTACCATTAACCTCCCATCTACTTTTTCTCAGTTTTGGCATTTGGCTCTCATTGCCACCCTTTTCTCATCACTTCTCCTTACCATTTCACATTATGCCCCACTGTCTTGTCTCCTCTCACCATGGGCTTTCTCCTCCCGCCTCTGTTCTCTTGCTCTAGCTTCCTCTGGCAGTTGCAGTCACTTTGTTCAGATGGGCAAGGCTTAAACCTAATGCCTGAGATGATAATACCACTCTGTTCCTGCAGTAGTTTTTTTTTTTTTTTTTTTTTTTTATTTTAACCATCCCCTCTAACACCCTCCTCATCCTTTTTTTCTCTCTGTGTGAATGCTATGCCTCGCCCATTCTTCCTCTTTATTCTCATCGTTTGATACTGTCATATGGACACCCACATGCTAGAGGCATGTTAGAGATGGAGACATGGAGATAGAGTGAGCTGGGGGACAGGGAGACAAACGGCAAAGATATGTACACATCTGTGCTATACCAGTTCACATTACGGTTGCGTCAGAGATGGAAAGAGAAAATGATACAGAGTTTTACATTGAACAGTACTTTACTTTATTTTGTTGATTGATATAACAATAATCAACAACATCAGCCTCTATAAAAGTGAGATTGACCATCAGTATATAGTAGTCCATCAATGTACATCTGTCCCCTTTTAAATGAGTATTCTATTTTTCACCAGTCTAATGTACATCGGAACAGACAGTAAGTGTGTGTTGCATTATTATGTAACTCATCTTCTAAAAGTAAGATTCTTTTTAAGGTTTTCGCATGAAGCTGAACATATATGTGCCACCTGAGGCAATGGTTAACAGTGATTACTTATCATTGATCAGTATGTCATGGCAGTTATATTTTGGTCTGCGGTTTTAATAATCTGCCTTACTGCTTCAATTTCTTATCTGAAAAATACATCACAAGCTTTTCCGAGTCTTAGATAAGCTCAGATCCCCAATGCATGTAGTTTTGATATAAATGTTCTGCCTTGTTTGAAGCACTGTGACCTGAGTTGTAATTACAGAAACAGAGCTGTGAATAGTTCTGTGTGACATTTTAGACATGATTAATGGATGAATTCTTAAACAACTACACACTCTGATCACTTACTACGTTTTATTGGCTGAGTTTGCAGTTTGATACCCAATTGATTAAAGATATTGACGTTCCTTGGCTGATGTGCAAATTAACTTTGGCCTTTCTACCAACCTCTGGTGGGCTACATTTTATCTAACTCTTTTGGATGTTTTTTTTCTAATTTGCAGTGGAGCAGAGCCATCAGCAACATCACAATCAGAGTCAGTTGATGAGTGTGTACAGACACTTTTTGGCCTGTGGTAAGATATTGATGTGTTTCTGTATGTGTTATGGGACGTGGATGGCACTTCAAGTGTTAGTTGCTCTGATTGACGTTATTGGGAATTTTTGTTTTTTAAGATAATGTTTTGGGGCATTTTTAGGCCTTTATTGACAGGACAGCTGAAGAAATGAAAGGGGAGAGAGAGGGGGAATGACATGGAGCAAAGGGCCGCAGGTTGGAGTCGAACCCGGGCCCGCTGCGGCGAGGAGTAAGTCTATATATATGGGCTCCCGCTCTACCAGGTGAGCTATCCAGGTGCCCACGTTATTGGGAATTTTAAATGTGCTTTTGAGCAATTGATGTGCCAGACTTTTGTCAGTTGTTTGTCAGTAGATTGAGTAACAGGGCTGCAGTAGTGCATTTTTAAAACCATTTTATACAATATAAATACTACTGAGTGAAAAGAACCTACCACACAAGTGACAAGCTCTGCAAGGGAATACCGAAATAGAGTGAAATAACTGCCCTCTGTGAGAAATTCTTGTCAAAGCTGTCATCCAGATGTGTGGGTCCCAAAACCAGCCTCATTGCAAACAAGAATCTCAGATGTAATTTATATGAAAGTTGAACCCAAATGTCAGTTCTCCTTTTTTTTAAGTGCCCATATTTTGAAAACAATCACTTTTTTCTGGGATTTTGTGTCTCTGGTGCGTCCACACGCATACAAACTTGGAAAAAAACACATCCATGCTGTTTTGAGTGAGATACGGTTTCTGAATGTGTCCTGCCTTCAGTCTCCAGGAGAGCTGTTCAAAATCGGCTTTTTACGTCACTAGCCGAAACGAGGTGGCTAACTGTAGCATGCTAGCGCTAGCATGCTAGCTCGTTCTGAATGGCAAAAAACTGCTACAACACACGCTAGTTCACCATAATCTACATAAGAACTACTTACATGTCCCTATTCTGCAGGTATTCCACGCAAAGTTGGAAGTGTGCCCTCGTTTAGAAGAAGTCTCCCAGCTAATCCTGCCTTGTACTACTGAAGTTGTAGAAACAAACAGCTAGCTAGATGATGTGATCTTACCTAGGTACTGCATGTGCGACTGCCAACAAAGATGTTACAGCAGTGAGAGGTCTCACTCTGTAGCTAAAACAGAGACCTGAACACAGGGTGAA
This sequence comes from Sander lucioperca, assembly GCF_008315115.2. NCBI lineage: Eukaryota > Metazoa > Chordata > Actinopteri > Perciformes > Percidae > Sander > Sander lucioperca. Next base: position 3,790,748 of record NC_050179.1, on the reverse strand, counting down.
AAGAGGAGCTGCAGCAATGTGCAGTACAACAAAAATATGGTGTTTTTTGAAAATTAAACCATGTAAACCTATTCTGGTACAACCTCAAAATACAATTATGAACCTTAAAATGAGCATAATATGGCCACTTTAAACTGCAGGATTATTGCATTTGGAAAACATTTTTAAACATTTAAAATAATCTTTTAAATGTTTAAAATCACACACTTTGTAGCTCCATAGTTCGAGCACTCTTTCATCAGGGTTATTGTTTGACTTGTATTGCCTTTAAAAGCAACTCACACAGGCTATAATGTACATGCATTTACTCTTTTAATTGTGAAACACTCCTTTATGTGCTTTTGCTTTGCATGCGCTGAGCTATAGACATTTCCTTGTAGACCACACACAATAGATGTGGATGTTTAGACCAAATGAGGGTATTCCTGAGGGACGGCTTTTGAGTAAGGTTTTAGAGTTGCTTTCCTTGTTGTTTCTCAAAGCAACATCCTCCAGTCTACTGAGAAACCTTTAAGCTGTGTTTGTATTCACAGAAATATCATCAAACATATCATCAAAACTCAAAAACTTTTCTTTTTCTTTTATTAAGTTTAATGTTCTCTATGGCTTCTAAGAAAAACAGTCTAAATATATGTCGGTTATTCACCTTTTAGAAAGTAGCATTCGTGTAACATCAAAGTTAATCCCAGTCGGACAATATAGAGCCTGTTTCTGTTTTTATCCATCCAACATTTTTTTTTACTGGTGTTTAAAAAGCACTACAGCCATATTTGGTCACTTTTATGGCCTGCTGTGTCTCAGTTTCATACATACTATTTTTTTGAGAATGTGTTCCTGGTTTTAGCTTTAAAATTATCCCACATAGCCTGCACAAAGGAAATAGAGGAGAAAATGGACCTTTTTCACAGCAGACATTTTGACTTGTCATAGTAGGAAAAGCACAGCTGAAATTGATAACCTTATGGCTTATTTCCATCAAGTGTCCCAGTAAACTATTTCAGTGAGTCAGCATGCACAATACCAGGGCCTCTCCTAAGTGGAATGCAGCCATCACCTGTGCTTTTCCTACTATGACATGTCAACATGTCTGCTGTGAAAAAGGTCTATTACTGGTGGAATAAAAATGCATGATTTTGGTGAGACAGCTCCAGGAAAATTGTGAATGGCAAAGAACAAGTGTTAAATGTTTGAAAAAAACACTTTGTTAAATGGTGATAGCTTTCCAACGTATCAAACTGACGCCTGTTAGCACACATCAAATATTATCAGTATCATCATTTTTGCTGTTTTTGAAAAAACAGAACTACCTAAGTTAAAAGTACACTTACTGCAAAAACACATTGCTGTGAAGACACGTTTTTGTATATTGTATAGTTTAAGCATAGAAACAGTATTTTCGGTTGTAGTCGTTTTCCTGATTTTGGTGCGGAAGTTGCGCCTCAACGCAGAAACCCTGCAAAGTATGCTACATGCTCACCCTCCCTAACACAGTATCAGACGACTCCCCCAGGTTACTGATGATGCTTAGCTGGAAGCTGCATTATAAATTAGACCGCTGTTGAGTTGACTCACTTGCACTGTATGCCACAGCTTGATGGGTGGTCTGTCTCATCTGTGGTTGTGTGGGCTAGAGATTGTGTTTCTGTGTTACAGAATATGTGCATGCATGCCTGCGCCTGGTGCTGATGGATGGGATTATGAATAAATGTGCATATTTTCAGAAGCATAAATTACCAAGACGAAACAAACGTGTGTGTGTGTGTGTGTGTGTGTGTGTGTGTGTGTGTGTGTGTGTGTGTGTGTGTGTGTGTGTGTGTGTGTGTGTGTGTGTGTGTGTGTGTGCATGGACGAGGATCAGTTGCGTTGGAAATTATGCAGCGTAAGTGTACATTAACATACACTGCAGCTGATTGATTTAGAGGAACCCATTAATGTGGCTGTTTAACCAATTAAAAGAGGCTCCTGCTGAGAATAAGGCATATACAGTAAAGGACCAACAGGCATAGAGAAACTGAATGGTTTGACACAAGCCGGGGAAACAAAGGTGCCTGGGAGGGAGAAAGAAGGAAATAATGAAAGAAGGAAATAATGCTGTCGATAAAGATGGACAAAAAACTAAAGTGGGGAAACTGGTGTGCAAGGGAAGGAATGAGCAAATGCCATTGAGCAAGTAAGCTGTACAGCAAGGCTATAGGAAGAAAACACACACACTGAGCCCCACTGCTTCCATTCTGCCAATATGCCACCGGCTCTTGTGCATATAGCACATACATTATAGTACATGCATAATTGATTTTAGAAGCATTGATCCTAATTTGTTGGGTTGTGGTAAAGTCTCTCCCCTTTAGCAACAGGGGTTTTATTTTATATTTGTTAATGAAGCTTTGGTGTTGTAAATAGCCAGGGGAAGAGGTGCCAAAGATCTTTGTCACATCTTCGCAATTTAACGAACGCTGTTGTTCAGTCTTTTTTGTCTTCAAGAAGATGCCAGTCAGCTATTTCCAGCTGTGGGCTTCACTCTATGTGCAGGGAGATGCAAATAATGGATGTGCAGAAAGAGAGAAAGAGGATGAGAGACAAGATAGACATGCAAGGAGCAGTATGCAAAAGACCATACAGAGATGGTGACACACATAGCATACCTTCTTGTGAGTCAAACCAAGATTCCCACTGGGCTTTTTTTTTTTTCTATCCCTTTCTCATTTCCGTCAGCACAGCTCCTCATTGTTCATTGGGACCGCACAGCATGCATGGTCAGCGGTCTTCGCTGGCTGGCTCCACCTTGCCTTCTCATATGTTAAAGGTCACTTATCTCAGAGAACGCTCCGGGTCCAGCCTTATCTCTGACCTCCAGGTACCAGCCTCTCCATAGCCACTGAGCCCCAATCTTTCCATGCCTCCTCAACCCACACTGTCACACTCTGAGCAAATATGTACAAAGTGCACAACTGATCATCATGCTCCACTTCTTATCACTCAGACAGAGGCCATTGATTCCACTCTAGCTGAACACATAGATATGAGCAGGAGCCATAGACCTTCAGCAACGGGCTGTGTTGTTCTGTTGTTCAACTTTGATAAAAGACGCAGGGGCTCCTCGCGCTTCCACCAGCCTGACCAGGCCTATTGTTGAAGTAGAGGGGATTAGATGGTGGAATGGGCATCAGGGGGTCTTGCTCTGTTTCTTAACCAGGAGAAGAACAGGGAGGAACTGAAGCCATAGGAGGACTGGCATTGTATGTGGGCAATGATATTGTGTGTGTGTGTGTGTGTGTGTGTGTGTGTGTGTGTGTGTGTGTGTGTGTGTGTGTGTGCGCGCGCGTGTGTGTGTGCGTGCGTGCGTGTGTGTGTGGGTGAGTGTGTGCGTGTGCGCATGCATACATGTGTGTGTCTGCTTGTTTTTTTTTTTGTTTTTTTTGCAGATAACATTTTTGGCGTGTGCGTGTGTGTGTTTGCAGGGTTTATCCCACTTGATCTGAAGCCAGATCCTGGCCTGACTTCCCTGCGTCCCGCTCCCTCACTATGCTCGGACTTATCGTAGCGTGGCCTGCCAGGATAAAGTGGGCCTGTCCCTTTGGGAGTGGGGGAGCTGCTGTTCACTGTACCTTTAAAAGATAAGCCTTGAGCAGGCTAAACTTCAGCCTTGAACAGCATTGACTGGCCTACAAATTTTATACTCAATCAGTTGGAAAATAAATGTAGCTAGAAAATACCTGGAATTATTCTACAACTGTCTATTTTATAAATTGTAATTAAGAAAGAGGTCTCTACACACCTTAATTATTTCCTGTCTGTGTGACTATGATATCTGCTCTGAGAACTAAACTAAATGCTTTCAACTGGAACTTCAATCACTGAAACAAAGTCTCCTGTTGCCACCACCTCTCAGCAGATAATGTTACCAAGACGAATGTATTGCTTATGCGCCCATACATGTGTGTGTGTGTGTGTGTGTGTGTGTGTGTGTGTGTGTGTGTGTGTGTCTGGGAGGGTGGTGGTGGTGGGGGATTTTCTTGAGTGCACAGTTTGTGTTAGAGTTAAACTTCAGAGTGCTGCAGCATTTACTTGCAATGCTATGAAAAATCTAACCTAAAAATTCAGTTTGACAGTTTGTCCTAATTATTCTGTGTTGCTGCTGTTTGTGGTTTGATTAAATGTACATTATAATAATTTACACATTATGTTGTGTATTTGCAAAGGGAACATTAAATGCTCTGCTTTTGACATGTGTTTACATTGATTTACCCAGAATATAACAATAATTGGATTTTAACTACCAGTTCAAAGTGCAGCTTTTCACACAAACAGAAAGAAAAACATGACGCATAATGCTCACACATGGATTTTTTTTTTATCTATCTATAGATGAGGACTTTAAAAAGCAGACAGACACTGTACTTTGTGTGTCATAACGTCACATGATGACAGGTATATACTGATACATTAAGCTGCACCACAGCAACCCTGTTAACCAGCTTTAATCTCATCTGTAGACCTGCCAGCCACCAGTGCACTTTGGGACAAACTCAGCAGGTGAACCTGTGAGTGGCAGCTCGCAAAGACTGTTTGAACTGCCACTTATGTGATCAATAAAACTGACATCTACACTGGGAGCTTGCACACTCAACTTCAAGCAAGCAGCAATAACCATGCACTAACCTGATGACCTATATGTGGATGTGGGGATAGCTCCCTTTGGAGAGTTGGATACACACTAGCAGTCTAACTATAGGAAATTACACAAGGCTCTTGTGACAAGAATGACAGCTATTGTTTGTACATTACAGCAAATGTTTTGTTAAAGGACTACTGTATAACAGTTTTTTTTTTTTACTATTAATAGTCCTTTGCTGCTCACCACTCATCACTGCTGACCATTTTTGTAAGCAGATTGTAGATTAAAACATTCAGAACCACCAGTAAGGTGCTCTCAATATGCTTTTCACAACTTGGAAGAGGTGCACATAGTTGTTGATTTAGGACAGGAGCACATTATTCATGTTGAAAACTCCTTTCAGTTCAAGCTCTTGATAACACATAGACCTCTGAGTGCTTTGAAGAGCTACGAAACAAAGGTTTGAGTTGACAGTGAAAACTTTAATTGGTGGTGAGCAGAGCAAAACGTCTTACTGTAGATTAAACTCTGGGACGCTGGCAGCACAGCGCAGTCCTCACTGCTGTACTTCCCATTTATTAGAAGACTAGTCCATTACAAACACCCTGCTGCTGCTGCTAGACTCCCAGTAATAGGACATTGTTTTAAATTGTCTTTCTCCTTTACTGTGTGCCTCTGAAATAGTTGTATATATACCATGTGACAGCATCATTTGCTGATCAACTCAGCCTCATCCACCTCTGCATCAAACAGTCTTTCATGTGGTGTTTTGGTCAGGTTGCCTCTGGTACCATTTACCTTTTCAGTTGACCTTGTAGCTGGAGAAAATGTGGTGTTTAACTTCAATTTCAGGTGTTTTATGGTTAAGGATGCTCATCCCTAGTGCTTACCTAATATTTGTGTAGCTCTCTTCTGTCCTCCAGGACACGCAGTAGATAAATGTGACAGCATTTAAATGCACTGTGCGCTGTGCTTATGTAATTCTGTTCTCACTGGTATTAACATATTATGGCATACTTAAATCACCCTCATGGCCGGAATATATTTCAGAAAAGAATACAATATCCATTAATTTGATACAATATTCACATTCTTTATTTTTATATTTGAACTTAATGAACATCCTTATTCTCTTTGAATGTCAGCCACAGCTCTTCTTCAACATTCAACCCCAACTGGTGCTACTTCTGTTGTGTATGAAAGTTTTATAAGTCACTAAATTTTCCCTCAACAGTTAATCATCCCATATCAGCCCTCTGTCACCAAGGCTGTCAGATGAGTCTGTGTCTCTGCTGTGACTCATGCGTGTTATCCTGCCTTTTGTTTTGTTGTTCTAGCTCCAGGCTACAGTTTATAATAGTCTCCTGCGCCTCCTGAGGATACTGGTCCCATCCCTGCAAATGCACACAGGCCTGAATAGGGCTCTTAATCTCTAGTCTTATCACTCTGCTCCATCACATCTTGGCCTGGGGCATTATCTGTTAGCGTGCAGGCCTATGCAAGTTTTTTTTGTGTCTACTCCCAGGCTAGCCTCCTCCTCCCCTTCCTAACTCACCTTTCGGCCCCAAAGAACAGTTGCCATGGTGACCGTACCCGTCAGGTTTGATAGGAGGGGATCTTAGTCAAAGCCTTTTAGCGATTCTGAGCAACCTCTCACCCTCCCCATTCTTCCGTTTCCACCAGGAAAAAAATAGCCTACTCTTCACAACCACTGAAAGGGTTTCTAAAAAAAAGAAAAAGAGTTGAAATTCCCACTTCTTATGAATAGAACGATGAGTGTTGCATCTTTGTTTTTGAAGCTCTTACTGAGTCTGATTCTCTGTGATACACAAGCAGTAGTGATATTCATAGCCCATCTTTTCACTAACACACAAGCATGTTATTCATGAACATACCTTGGAGTCTTTCTCCACTGCACTACAGGGGCTAGTCTTTTGTCCCACTTTTAGTGCTTTCCCGTTCTACATATTATTATAATTATTATACATCCATATGATGTACATATATGTAGCTTAGGTAATACATTGTTTGGTAATGAACTGTGTTACTTGAACATTTTTTTGAGTTTGCTGTTATTTTACTGTGCTCCTAAATTTCGTTGTGTGCTCTTTTAGGCTACTTTGGGCAAGTATATTTCTCACCCACTTACCAGACCGGGCAAGTGAAAAATAACATTAACCTTGACCCTTTTCGGTAATCTCAGTGAGTTTTAACTGGCTGCCTGGCAACCTCACAGTGATGGCAAATCAACGTGAAGTCACTGCGTCCAGCTAAGAAATAGTCCAGCACATAACACCCCACAACATGTCATACGTACATGACAATGGTATTATTCTTCTCATCTAACATTTGGCAAGAAAGTGAAAAAGTGCATTTCTCAAAACTATTACTTAACATTTCCTTTTGTGTCAAGACAACAACCAACCCCTTTTTAGAACTATAAGACACCATCCAAGTAGATAATACAGAAATGTATCTAAGCACATACATACTGTACTGTATATGTACATACAGTATGTTCACATATACATATATGTCACCTCAATTTAACGAATTCCAAATGTTGCACCATACATAAAACGATGAGAACAAAATATACTCAACATTGTTAAACATTAGGCATTAACTATATGTAGCCCCTTTGTGTCTGTCCCAAGCTTACCGATATCATTCTAGTAAAGCAGTCACAGTAATCTGCATTGTTATTGGTTATTAAATCAGTCTGACATCATGTTATTACAAGTACTTAATGCTGTAGTACTCACTTCATTTATCAGCTGTGCTACGTTTATTAACCCCAAACCTTGCTCTCTATTGTTTTACAGTCAACGTCTAACCTTTTTTGCAATAGGTTCTCCTCAAATGTATCAGTCAGTTGTCTTCCTTTCACCTGCCCTCAACCTTACTGTCTTGTCTTTCCTATCTACCGCTCCACTCTCCTCCTCCTCCTCCTCCTCCATGGATGTTCTCCAGATGCTGAAGTCATTCATTAACTCTAACCCCCCTTTCCTCCACTCTTCTAGTGGCCCACAGTAAGCTGTGACTGAGTGTTATGGGGGGGTCTGATAGTGGCAAGCAATGGAGCAGACAAGTTATTACAGGACAGGCAAATAGAGGCCCGATGAAGCATGAAAACCTCCCTTCCTGAAAGCGCCACTCAAACACACGCGCACGCACGCACACACACACACACACACACACACACACACAGGGATATACAGACAGAAGGACAGAGTTGGAGACAGACAGACAAAAACACAGGCTAAAACAAATATACAGGCTATCCTCCATAATATAACCATGAAGACATAAAGAAGTTCTTAATGACAGGATGACTCATAGAGTACTACACACACACCCCCCCCCCCACACACACACACACACACACACACACACACACACACAGCCTGTCCATTAATTCCTTCTTTTTCTGTGCATGCTAACAAGAACAGACATATAGTACATGACAGGGCACAGCAGCAGGAATAGGGTGAGAGCATGGGACATGAATATTAATACTGGGATGCTGAGGGGATCTGGAACAGTTCTGTCGCAGAGCAGTTAACATGCTTTACTTCCCAGCGGGCTCTGGCAGAGCAGCTTTCAATCAATCAATCTTTTATGTCCCACCATGGGGAGGGTTTGTTGGCAGGGAGGGTTTATAAAAAACAATAACACAGAACAGAGGACAACAAGGGTGATCACACCGTAGTGTGTAATATAGAGGGTGCAAACCCCTGAGAGAGATAGAGAGACAGTGAGGGAGAGAGTAAGAAAAACTTCCTAAAAGTTTTACAACCAGCGTCTCATTTTTTGAAAAACAAGAGTGTGCTGATAGCTCTTAGGCTCTTGTTTACGGTAATATGCAGACAGCCAGAAATGACTGCATGAAAGCAACTGCGTTGGCAGGTCAGAGCGATAAAGTGTTTGATTTTCCACGAATACATGGTGTCAAGCAGCAACCTAATGAAAAATTCTACGTCCTTTCACTGAGGACATTGGACCTGTACAGACTTTGTTCTAGCATGCAGTGAGAACATCAGGTGTTTCCTGGTTTCTGCTGGATTAAATATACCCTAGTGTTTCACACTTTCTTAGCAGGGATGTCTGTAGCAAAAACCATTTATCAGGGCTGCGTGAGTGGATATGTCTCATCTGTAAGGTTCAGCACACAAACAAACACTATACATCTCGAGTGCAATAGTGAAAACATGTGAGCTTGGATGGAGGTGAGCCACGGACCCCATTCATGTGTGGAATTAAAGTTTGATCTGTATCTGGATGTCTTATCTAGATAAAGAAGGTTGTATGTTAATGGAAGGTGCTAATGCACACAAACACTATCAGCATGTGGCTGGATCAGCCAGACCACCTCTGGAGTTGATCTGGCTTGCAGAGTGATTGGATGGCTTTGGGCATTGTCATGAGTTAGAAATAAAATAACTGGCTGTGCTCTGCTGTGCTCTGCTGCTAGCCAAGATAATGTACCCAGAAAAAATCATCTCCAAAATTAACAACAAAACATTCACAGTTGTTGCAAACACAATTGTTGTAAAACCAACTTGTGGTTTCCGGGTGCTTTCTGTGGAGAAAGAAAAGCTACAGTCTGTACAGTAACCTCACCTCACCCTCATGTTTTTTGTTGGTGAAGCTCCTGACTCCCCACCTACTCACCTGCTTTGCATAGAGGGCATCAAAAATGTGACCGAATTGCAATGCAGGCAGAATGCAGACAACAATTGCGAGGAGTAAATGCAGTGGAGTGATTGTGTTATATTCCAGATGCAGACTTACATTTAATAGCAGGTGTAAATTGGGTCAGAAAGATGGTAAAAGTGGGATAGTTTCAGTTTTATAATCCTTTTTAGCAAAGTTTATTGGGACCATAGCCATCACAGTCACTTTAAGAGTTTGTTTTTCACCCTCCAGATTCCTCTCTGCTGGTAGTGGAGTCTGAAGAGAGTAAAGGCACCAAACAACCCACAAGTTGCTGTTTGTAGTTTTCCCTGCCCCCCCCCTCTCCAATGTTTTTTTTTTTTTTACATTTCTCCACCATGTGGCATGGCTTTTAGTTAGCTTGCTCTGGACCAGAATGAAAAGATTTCTGGGATTTTGTTTGTATTGCTGTTTTTGCCCGTATGAGCATCTGAAAGCATGTGTGAATGTGTGGGTGCGTGGATGTGTTTGAACTTGTCTTTCTTTTCTTTTTGAAAGATAACTTTTTGGGCTTTTCCGCCTTTAATGGACAGGACAGCTAGGTGAGAAAGGGGAGAGAGAGGGGGAAGACATGCAGGAAATCGTCACATGTCGGACCCAAACCCTGGACCTCTGCGTCGAGGCGTAAACCTCTATGTACATGTGCGCCTGCTCTACCAACTGAGCCAACCCGGCCACTGAACTTGTTTTTCTGACGAACTTACTGTATGGTTTGCTTGTGAATGTGTGCGCCTGATTGGCGTGCACGCTGTATGTGGGGACTCTATGCTAATTGCACGTGTTCATCTGTTTGAGGGTGTTTGAAGCCAGATGGCATGCCCCCCTAAAACACCCCTCAACCCAATGCATGTACTCCCCCGTTCTGAATGCCCGCCCAATACTAACGGATGAAGTGTGACTGTGTGTTTGAGTGTATGTATATACTGTATGGGCATGTTGTAAAGTTAACATGAGAGCTGTCTGCCCCCTAGTGGTTTCATTTTTTTACTTTCTCTTCTCATACTGGGTTTAATGTGCTGAGCTAAGAGCCGGCCAAACCTGTCACTGGTTCTCCACCTCATTTTATCACTCTGTCGTTGTGGGCGTAACTGTGGCAACAGAGCTGCCAAATGAGCCAGAAGCCCCACACCTGTAATTAGCGTCAGACAGAGTGACTCTGCAATAAGGGAAGGCACCGCTGTGACCAACCTCTATCAGCTGAAGACAGCCATACTCGACACGTAGCTGCAAACTCTGGAATGCTGAAGCCAGGGAATGATTACTTCTTCCCCACACCACACACACACACACACACACACACACACACACACTTTGGAACCTTTTTAAAGATGGCACTTTGTGAATGTGAAATGAGTCTTCAGTGCATAGGCAAAGTACAGCACATCTGTGCAGGCCCTATGTTTCCCTCAGGAATGAGCCAGAGGGAGGGAATATCTCCATTCCCTTTATTCAGAGGCGTTTTAAGTGTGGCAATTAAGATATGTGGAGTCTTTTATTAGCCCGTTTTCATTTCTTTTTGCTCACTCATTTTTGGATGAGCGTGTTCTGACAGTTGTTAGTTAGCATATTCAGTGGCAGGCATGTCTGCTGTTGATCTGCAGCATACAGTAATTTGATTAAGACAAAGGGGTGCCTCAGAGCGTGTTTTAATCACTGCTTGCTCAATAGTCTGTTGTGCACTAACATCGGCCCTCACTTTGCTTCAGTAGCTGCATACAAGCCCAAAATGTGTGTGTGTGTGTGTGTACCAATATTCTGTCTCATCTTGTTCTGTAGCACCTCTCAATGGATTTCTGTTTTGATTTCATTTCAATTAAGAAATATTTTTGATGTGAAAGGTTCCTCTCTTATTGCTCACGGGCTGTGCGATTAATGTAAATCTTGTTTTTAGAAGGTGGTGGACCAAAGTCGTATCTACCGGTAAAACACACAAATAAATGGATGCACACTGTTGTGTTATTGTTTTTGAATTGTTTCATTAACATGTTTAAGCTCATCACAAAGGAATGAGTATTTACTGGAGCTGAAAGAACCTGGATTTTTTAGGCCAATACCGATATTGATATTTGAGAGTTTAAAAGAAACCAGATAATAATATATCTGTAGATATTGGTTTTATGGTGCGTAGTGTATACCATAACCAAACATAAGTAAACTATTTTGATAAGGATCTCTTCAATGTGGTTATGTAAAGACACAATGAAATTAAACATAAACATCCCAAGTTATAATCCTGTGTCCTTGTGTTATATGCTAAATATGTGTCAAAAGTCATTTTGGGGGATTTTTATCAAAAGCCCTCTTTTCTCTTCTTGTAAATTGTTAAAATATGTTGATGACTCATTATGAATTGGGAGTCATATACATAAGATGAGATTTGGGGACAACTAGCTAACCCTGCTCATTATACAAACCACACGTGACTGTTAGCTTGTTAGTTGTTGAAGCTAGCAGAGTGAAATCATAGGAAGTGTGTGTTTGGATCTCAGTCTGCAAAAACATTTTAAAATATGTCTGTATCTCACTACAGCTCCATAGTATACTGTATTCACTCAGCCACACATACCTTTGAGTGGTCCAACAAAATCTGAAGGATTCGATTTAAATCCCTCTTTTAACTATACTCACTTCACTCTGTAAAATGCCACATTACATTACTAAAGATAAACACGCTCTAACTTCCATTTCACTGTGACCTTAAGACGAAGCTATGTACACAGCAAGACATTTTACAGTTGAAAGATAACCTTGTCTGTGTTTTTTGAGGGACAAACTACATCATGTAATTGCAACGCTATTTGTAAATGACCTGAAACATGTATTTGGCACTTTGTGTTACTTAACCGCCATTATATACTCCAATATATACAGTAGATATGATAAGCTAAAAATAGGCCATGCCATTATATCAGTCAGTCTTTAGTTTTTACCTAGTATGACCACACTGAGTCAAGCCTGAATCTGTGATAATGCTAGTGCTAGTCTCCACACAAAAGATGAAAAACAAGGACACTGTCGAATGAGGCTTGTTAGCCAGGTAGAAAGGATGGCACAAAGATGTAGAAGTGAGCAACACTAAAAGGGATCCAGGCAAAAAGAGTGCATTCCTGGTACAGAAGGGATACAGCAGGGGGTCTGTGTGACTCTGTCTCTTGTAATAGATGTAAGGCTAGTTTGGAGCAGAGTGTGTGGAGTTCAGTTTTCTTAGTCGGTGGTAGAGGATATGAGATGTGTGTGTATGATACTTCTCCTCCCTCTCCCTTTGGACATGTCCACTGTTTCTAGCTCTGTCCTCTTTCGGCTCTTCTCCTCTGTCCACTGTTGTGACATCTCCATGTCCCTAGTATAAATCTCTCCTCTCATGCAGGGGTAATAAAATTGATGCAGGCAGGAGATAATGAAATGCAAAAAAAACAAAAACAAAGTGGCAGACTATTGGAGAGAGAAAAGGCAGTGAAAGAAGGGACACAGCTGAGAGTGTAAAGGGAAAGGAAGAGAAAGGGGAGAAAGATTGAAAATCGAGATTCGACAGGTTTTTGCTGTTGATAAGCATTCCATTGAGTGCATAATCCAGGCTGAGTACAGTTGTTGTATATCATAAAAGCAAGATACATGTCATCTCCATGACAGTAAATTACCAACAAGAGGGGAGTAGTGGGTACAGAGGAGAGGAGGGAGCAATGGAAAGCACAAAGCTGAGGGAGAGGAAAAGGGAGGCATTAGAGGAGAAGCAAGAGGGGGAAACAAAAGGCACATGAGTGGGAAAGAGGAGGCAAAGAGGAGGAGAGGACAGGGGAGGGGAGGGGAGAGAAGGCACTCTGATGTAATTAAAGTGGGTAAGTACCCCCTCCCCAAGTCTCCACATATGGAAGGTTTATGAATACAGTATAGATGCACTGTTAGAGGTGCCAATGTCCCAGGGAGAGCTGCAGAGTGAGGTTATTTATGTGGAACACAAGTACATCTATATGCAGCCACGTTTAAACACGCAGCTCCACTCAGAAATGCTCCAAAATGTTCCTGAGGTTGGGTAATGTTCAGGATGAAATACCTAATGATGAAAGATGAAAGCAGCTGAATGTTACTACTATTTGTCTATAATAATTTCTTACTTTTAGCAAACTATTTCAACGGTTTATCCAAGTCTATGTATTAAATTGACTGAGCTAAAAGGACAGCTTCTTTAATTTTGGACTTTACCCCTCGTGTGGTCAACAGTGTCCAAGCAGCTTTGCCGTTGGTCGACAGCACAGATGTAGCCTACTTGAGACTTTCATGTCAAGTTTGACAAGACGAGACAGGAAAGCCTGTAGTGAGCTTTGATGTTCAACTTGAATAATCTTGGTACAAAGTAGCGCTGTCAGAGAGGCTAGCAGGACCAGGAACTATGAGCACACCAATCACAAGACATTTGGGTGACGGTAAAAGTTTGAAATCCAGTAAAACACAATGAAGTTCATTGATTTGAATGTACCTGTTTGGAACCTAATATTATATTATAATTTATCTTAAAGAAGACAATATGTGCAGAAATGTTTATCCACAGAATTAAAAATGTAAAGATTTAGTCGTGAGTGTGTGCCTTTTTCCTTTGATGTACCTTAAACACAACATCTGGCCGTGGTTCAGCTCTCCAGGACTTTGATCCATACGTCATAGAAATGAAATTTCTGCCATTAAAGGACATAAAGTGTATGCATGTGTTTGTTAGGTACCAGTGTGGAAGAAGGACTCTTTTCATTTGAATCTGAATTAGCATTGTTATTGTGAGACCCCCCCCTCACCTATCTTTGAATGTGGTGATCACACCTTCTTTGTGCAGTTACCACAACTAACTACTCAAAATGGGCTGAAACACAGAACGCAGAGCTCAATCACACACACAGTAGGGGGGGGGAGACTAAAAAAGGAGCTTGCTTCAGTCTCTCTTTCTTTTTCTCTATGTCTTTTCATCTTCTGTGTGATTTGAAACAGCCTTTCAGGCCTCTATCACTAATGTACCGAAAAGGCTCCCATTGTTAATGTTACAGCATTATGAGTTCCTTTTGTGTGTGTTTCTTCTTGCTCCCAGAGGACTGCACTGAAACCTGATAGGCAGCATAGGGTGGCAGCGGTGGGATCTCTTTATTTTATTTTTTTTTACTAGGTAATTATGGAAATAATTCTTCTTTGTTTTGGCCTTTCTCTTCTGAGAGTCCAGTTCATAATTAATTGGTAGCGTGAAAGACTGGCCAATTTTAAATCACAAGGGAGGGGTCGAGGGGGCTTGTTTTATTGGCTGGTGCCTGGTTGGGGCAGGGGGCGGGTGGAGCATCTGAATTAGATTAGATTTAATTAAGGCGTGGGGCCCCTGACTACACACTGGTACATAAATAGGCTGTATGCCAGGCTGGTTGTTGTTGGGAATTTAACAGCATGTGTGCGCACACACACACACACACACACACACACACACACACACACACTGCTGAAGACTCCCTCAGGCCTTCAAGGTCAGGTAGACAGAGGGAACATGCAGCATGATGTCTCGAATGAGAAAACAAGCTAAAAAAACTCTTCTGATGATAACTTTGTCCACACAAATGCTCTGACAAATACTGAGCTTTGATAGTCTCTCCAACCCAATGCACCTTTTTCTTAAAGGACTAGTTTGACATTTTGGGAAATCCACTTACTCGCTTTCTTGCAGAAAGGTAGTTTTCATATCTGCCAGTTAAATATGAAGCAAGCAGCTGTAAACCTAGCGAAGCATAAAGACTGGAAACAGGGGAGAAACAGCTAGCCTTGATCTGTCAGAAGGTAACATATGAGGACCTCTAAAGCTCATTAACACAACTTATCTTGTTTGTTAAATATGTACAAAAAAACCCGAAGTATTAAAAACACATTGCAATAATACGGGGAATATGTGCCACTCTATTCCTTGGAAAGGCACAGTCAATTCCTGGAGTCTTGTCGTCGTTGCAAGGTTGCCAGGCAACCAGCAGAGACTCAAGGGAAGGCAAAACTTGTTTTGATGTTGTTTTTTTCTGTACAGATTCAACAAACAGAGCCAGACTCACTGTTTCCCCCTGTCCTGTTTACATTCTTTATGCTAAGCTAAGCTAGCCGGCTGCTGACTGTAGCTTTGTATAAATACGTAGGCCTGCTGTACAGAGCGGTGTCAATCTTCTCTCCTAACTGGGCAAGAAAGCAAAAGAGCGTATTGCCCAAAATGCGGAACTATTCACACTGGTTGACTTTTTATGGAGTTCTGCACATTTTATCGAAATATCTGAGGCCCTGTAGCTCTAGCTTGTACATGTGTAGGAAATCTTTACCCTGTGCTAAATACAATATCTCCAGAGAGCCTGTAAGTCTATATAAGCCAGGAGTACTACAAAAACTCCAAAAGGCTTGCCTGCTTTGCAGTTTTAGAGGGTTCTAATCCTCACAGATAAAAGCATTTTTGGACTATTGATTCAACCTTGAGAGATCTTGTAATGGTCATTTCCTGGCAAGCTCTCTGGGAAGTATCCTCAACTGTCGACATGATGGCTAGTGGACAGAAATGTGAGTCATTTTTAAGTGTATATTAGGCATCAATACACACAGTCTGTTAAGCAGCAACACAGAAACTTCGAACACAGAGCGTGGAAAGTATTCCAAAGGGTGTTTTGAACTTTTTATGAGGCACATGGAGTTTTGATGTTTACAGCCCCCTGAGGCATTAGTGTAATTTGAACCGAAACAGCAACTGTAAAATCATTTTATGTAGCTCATTTGTCATTAGCGTAGCTGTACTGCAGCTCCGTAATAAATAGGATTCCTTCCACTCTCCCTACCTCTCCCCTTAGTTCAACAGTACTGTCTGCCGGTAAGCAGCAGAAGCACCATTTACATGAGCCTCACCCCGAGTGCCTGATTGAAATTCTCACTCTGTAATATCAGTCAGCGGAAACGTTTAAGTGCTATTCCCTCATCCCATCTGGAATAATAAGCTGCAGTTCTCGCTGGCATTACAGTGCTCCCTTTACTCATTTCAGGCAGCGAGTTGGCTGCACTGCATATCTTACAACTGGCCACGGCTCTCATTGCGAACGTTAAGTTCCCTTGGACTCCTGAGTAGTTTGCAGACTCCCCCTTTCACTGCGACAAACATGGTAATGTGTGACGGCCCCTGGTGTTCCTCTGCCTTCTCTCATCTTCCGTGCTGAGCAACTCGAGTCGTGTTTTTATCTAAAACTGCTGTAAGCTGTTTTGTCCTCACAAAGAATTATTTAGCCTCTCTGTTCTTTCTCTTTCTTCACAATCAAGAATGAGGTCCATACTCATGTACAGTGGGCTCAAAACTGACCTCTGCACTGAACGTCCTGCTCCATTTGTTCTCCTCGTCTCTTGAAGCTTTGACTGTTGTTATGCTCATTATGCAACGCTCTCTTGATCTCCAAGAGAGGCTGCCTCTATCGAATCACACAGAACTCATTTCAGAATGAACCGGAAAACAATGTACTGCTTCACATTAATGTCCGTCTCCCTCACTCCCTGCTCCATTTTCCTATGTCTGCAACTCCACCACTTATCCTCTTGTCTCCTTAACCACCTATCCTTAAATAGTTTCCCTCTCCATCACTAGTTCCTCTATTACCCTCTTTGTCTCCTTCGCCACCACTCATCTTTCCTTGTCCCCCAACCTCAATTTGCCCTTTATCTCCGTATCTCCCCCACAGAAGCGCCGGGGCAGGACTTTGTGACACTGGACTATCGTCTGCGCTACTACCCCAGCATCACCTACGCCGTCATCGGCAGCGCCGTTATCTTCGTCCTGGTGGTTGCGTTGCTGGCCTTGGTGCTCCATCACCAGAGGAAGCGGAGCGTCCTGCTGCCCAGAGGTGTAAGAGGGAGCTCGCACCACCACCACCACCACCAGCCCCTGCTGCTGTCCCGTCTGGTCATTTTGGACCGGGGCCACGTCCATCCCGGCGGTCAAGGTCTCTCCCCCAGCTCTCCCACCACAGCAGGCCCGTACAGGTCAACTCCTCAGGCACTGCAGCTGCTCTCTGGGACCCTGTATCCCTCTGGACTCTCCATGGACTCACCTCCATCATACTCACAAGCTGTTCTGGATGTCAGGTGAGAGGAACGGTGATTCTAACAGCTGTATGGAAGTTAATAATCGATTGTCTGTATCCATAAAGCTAGCTTTGCACTGCAAGCCATGCCTGAACCAAAAAGCAGAAATAGTGGCGCTCAAAGTTGTCTCTCTAGCAAAGTCAAATCTAATTTAGTGTATAATTTTAGTACAACATAATAAAACTGCAATTTCATTTACTTGCTAATTCTTCTCATACAGTCAATTTCCAACACATCCATTGTAAAGGATGCTATCAGAAATATCTGTTAGCATCTGTACCAGTGGTGCTTGTATGTGGTTTTAAATGCACAATCAATTAACTCTGAACTCATTTACTATTATATATTATTTATTTCATTATATAAAATACATTTAATAGAGGATTAGTGCTGTTTACAAATCGGATCATAAATAACTCAAATAAAATATAGTGAACATTGATGTAGAGAATGATATTGTGATTAAAAAAAACATCTCTTTCCTCGCTTTTACCAGCTTCAGAATGATACATTTTATGATTTTATTTTTTGTAATCGTTCTTTCGAAATCAAGATTTCATTCATTCATTCATCATTATGTGCAACATTTTTTTCCAGTTGGTCAAAATAAATGGGAAAAAAGTCATAATATGGGAATGAGAATCTCAAAGGTGTCCTTAAATAATGACAGGTTCTATCATAATAACATTCATTTCTCAGACAGGGGTGAACATACTGAATCTTTGCTAGGTGCTGGTCCCAGTCAAAAGATATTCATTGTACAGTCCTTATGTAATAGCTCATGGCCCTGACATTACATTCTTCCTCTGTCTGTTTCTTCTGTTTATTTCCTCTAGCCGGCCTCCCTGGTTTGATCTCCCTCCTCCCCCATACCTCTCAGATGGGGAGCTGCCTCAATACGAGGGCCCCCAAGATCCTTTGAGCCCCCCCACAGCACATCCCTCTCCACCCTCCACACCCAGAACTGTGGCCTTAGGCACGCAGCCGAGTCCGAGCTCCAGAGAGGAGTCAGACCAGCTGTAGCCTCTCTCGTAGTAGAACTAGTTAGAACTCAAAGAGACTGCAGGACTGAAGGATCAGGCTGCAGGGCCATGTGAAGCCAGTACAGTCCACAGCAAAGACCTGCTGAGGAGAGCCAACAGGGACTAAGAGACTGTAGACTTAAAGTCCTAAACCTGCTGCTTACTCATTGGCCTACTGAAGCACTGGACTGAGACAAACTCATCCTGCTAGGCTGATCTTGTATGCTGGCTCCCCCTGCTGGGGTCATGGCTGCACTACACCTTAATCAGTTACACATTCATTCATTTTCCAACAAGTTAAGTTCAGTTGAACTGTGCTTCCTTTGAATAAATACTGTATACGATACCTAACAGTGACCACAACCTGCATCTCCAGAGACATAGGAGTTAAACTGCCATTCATTAAAATATGCATTAACATATCATGATGATAGAAAAATGTGGCACCTGAAATGGTCATCGTGTTATTGTATAATCATGATAGAGTGATGTTATTCTTCTTTGTGTAACACTTTGACAGCATTGAGTCAAAGTCATGCCCCATGAGGAAATACTCCTCACTGTATTTCACATTTCACACCTACAATTTACATGGTGGGGTATATAAGAGATTTGTATTGTGTTCACATTGTGAAATACCTGAATGCTAGATCAAATTCTGTACTGTTGATGATTACTGCTACATTTGATGACTTACAGTACTTATCATTATTATATTATTATATCATTTTAGCAATGACATGTTGATGCCTTAATTCTTACTGAAGTCAAAACACTTTTAAGTCGAAATGAAGACGATACAGTAGTGATGTGTAATTTTTAATAGTTTAACAGAAACACATACAGTTGTGATATACAAGAGCAGCTCTTACAGAGGTACTCAAAAAAATCTGTTTTGACAGTGTGGATGTGAATAAGGACCTGATTATATGGCTACAGTGGACTGGTTAAAGTAAAAAAAAAAATAACATTTTCTAACTTCTATAGTGGTACTTAAAACTAAACCCATATCAATGACGTGTTTCACTGAGTTGTTGAGAAGAAGTTAAAGCAACGCTACGTAACCTTTCCCGCTTCGGTCCCCCTACAGGTTGTCTCATTGGAACTACAGCTGCAGCTAAAAGTTACATAGTGTTGCTTTAAGAGATATTTCTAGATGATCACTTGAGGTCTTGTGCCTTTTTCACAGTATTTTCCACAATATGTCTTGTTGCCATTTGTTTAAATTCAAGGTAAAAAATGTGAAGAGGACCATTGAGATTTTTTTTAAATAATGCTGAGCAGAAATTGTATATATAAGTATATATCCTTACCAATTGAGTTTCATAAATCATTCCTCTAAGCAGAAAAATCACCTCTGTTGGCAAAGATAACTTTTTTAATTACAGTCCTGTTTGAAGACCAATAATGTTTTTATGTAGACACAAAAGAAATCCAAATGATTTTGTCGAGGCTTTATTGGGTGCCAGTTTGGCCCTTAGTGCCTTTGTATGTGATATGTTTGTGGGCACAAATTGCCTATTTAGTACCTCTAAAAACAGCCGCGTGGTAAGCTCACATGATGACACACATATTTAAAGGGGAACTATGCAGTTTTTTTTAGCTTAATTTACCTTAACTGAACAGCGTCGGAGTCATTGGAATGGTTATATGACTTTTTTCGAGTTGAATGGTGGTCGTCTCGCTCCCCCCTAGCGCCTGTGAGCTGAAAAACCACCCTTGTGACTTTAGGCCGGTGAGCTGCCGGCCTCAGCATCAGGAAGTATCTTGTGATATCAGGTCTCGCGATGTAACAAATTGCTTCACGGCACTGCACACATACACCCATTCAGGAACCGGCTAACAAGGTAGCGATGCAGTTTTTCACACTATCGTCATGGCGGAGCCGGCAAAAAAGAAGCAGAAAGCTAGGAAAGCACTGTCGGAGGAACAGAGGAAGAGGAAACGGCAGACTGACCGAGCGAGGACTCAGACACGAGTAAACATAAGAGCTGCCAAATATCTATTCCGAAGCTGTAAGGGGAGCTCTATAGAGAAACCTGCGAGCAAAAAGCGAGAAAACAGTGAAGAAATGGCCAAAACTGCATAGCGCCCCTTTAAGAATATCATGTTTTAGATCAGATTGTTCAACTTTTGCTTGAAATTGTTTAATGTATATAACTCTGTGTCATTCTAGAGAATCATCCTCAGTAGTATTCAACAATGACTGATGAAATCCATATCTGAAGGATCTGTGTTTATAATTGTACTATTGTCTTTTGACCTTTGTTCGTTCATGTTAAAGTGTTCAACACTGTACATTGGAGATAGGGGAAGCAAAGAAATATATTTAAAAGTAGAGTGTAAAGTGCGAGTTGAATGTGTAAATGTAGTTGTGCTTTGCATCTTTCTTTTCCTGCAGAGCCAGCACTGATAATGCAGGCACAAGAAAAACAATCAAACCAAAGATAATCATTATTAACCTTAACCCAAGGATATTACCCTCCAAAGGAATGATTATGTGTCACAGCTGTTTGTACCTTTATTATATTAAAATGTGCAAAGGCTTATTAAGTAAAACAGAATTCCTGTTATTTGCTGTAAAACTGGAAAATATTTCTCAGGACTAAATTGATACCAGTCTGTTGTTTATATCTTGGTTTGTTTAAAGGCATGTTTAAGATCAAATTCCTTTTTTGTTCTGATTTGATCTTATGAGGTAAGTTATTTACGTATGTGTGACGTTGCCCATCATGATCTTTTTATCCCTTGTATTCTGTATATTGAATGTAATATGACATTCTGGTTCAGATCTTGTGTGTATGCGTCTTCCTGAAGATCTAATATTACATTTCCTCAGCAACTTAATATATTGTCAAAATGTGTTTATTGCAAAGTCTGGAGCTTTACCGCCAGCCTGTGCCTGAGACAGACAAACCTTAGATCATAGTTCAGTTCCCCAAATAATAAGTAGGTGGAAAGAATGAAACTGGTGGAAGCATTCAGATCCGTTACTAAAGAAAGAGTACCATACCACAATGTAAAAATACTCAATTAAAAGTCCTGCCCCAACTAGTCACTGTGTTTTCTTGTAAGGGGTCACAAGTCATAGAGTTTGGAATCCACTACGATCTTTAAAAATGTATTGTATTTTATACACTTATATGCTTTTTTTTAATCTAAAATCTTAATCTGCTAAGTAAGTAGTTACAATAGCTGTCAAATAAATATAGTGGAGCAAACAGTACAATGTTTATCTCTGAATTGTAGTGGAGTACAAGCATAAAGTAGCATAAAATAGAAATACTCAAACAAGTACTCACAAATACTTGAGTAAATGTACCCAGTTACTTTCCACCACTGGAAACCTTTAACTACTTTTAGAAAGCTTCTGCCGGTGTCAAGAGGCAGTCTGTGACATCAAAGCAATTATCATTTAGCTGGGAAGCTCTTGAGTCCGGCCTCAAGTTTCCATATTTTCCCTCCATGCGTCATTGTTTTATTATAGTGGCAGCTGAACAGAGCCCTGCAGTTCTACACTTCCACCAATAGAGGTCAGCATGTTACCATAATGGACAAAGCTCAGCGCAGAATCGTCCAATGTGCAAAACTGAAACTCTTCATTTCTGTCCTGCTACATTGTTGTAATCTAATATGTCAAATGTAGGTTCTGTCAAAGAAGCTATTGATACTTAAAAATGTTTAAGCTCAGATTTGCATAAATCTTAGATTCATGGCAACTATCTACATCTCTTATGACACCTAGTTCACTGAATACATGAATATTATGACTATTATCTCACCGGTCGCCCCCTATTTTCATTGTAATGTCCCCCAAAACCCTACATCTCATCTTGCCTCTCCCACCCCAATATCCGCATCACATTATGATAAATCAGATAACGTGATACCATCTCTGACAGCACACACAGATCCCACTCTCCTGTCCTTCCCACTGCTCTACCTGCCCCTCGCTTTCTAATAGTCCTGCTCATCTTTTATCTGCCCACACTCGTACATCTCTCATTTTCACTCCCTTCGCCCCTCCTCCAATGTTAGGAACTTTTCTCTCACCGCCCCGCTCTCCTTTACCTCATCTTAAACTCTGGTGCCGGAGGCCCATGTTTGCTTAGCCCGAGCCCTTAACTACACAGACTTTAATTAAAAGCCTGCACGCTTCTCTTTTGCTGTCTGTTCTGTCTCTGGCTGCCCGGCAGCTGGTGAATTGGCAGCATAATATGCTGTAAAATAGTGTGCTGCTGGACCAGAGGATGCTGTCCCCTGAGTTATGCCCCACAGGACATGAAACCAAGCCCTATTACTCTTAAGTCAACGGACCCTCAGTGGGCAATGATACAGAGAACAGTAAAGATGACGCAAATAATGACAATAAGGAAGACAGCCTGGGAAAAACCTGACGAACTTCCGGCAAATTTGAAATTTGCTCTGCAAGTCAGTCTGGCAAAGAGCCCATTCAAGCCCATTTACAATTTTTCCAAATCGAGGCACCAATCACAACCGTTGAGGCGGGCTTTACACGACGACGATAGCGCAGCGACGGCGAGCAGCTTTTTGTTTACATTCAACATGACGGCCACTGAAGTACAGCAACCTGTTGATGCCGCTGTAGCTGCTATGTCACCCCGATCGTTGGTCTGATTGGTTGAAGGACTATCCAATTGCGCCCAGAGGCATTTGAGCGGCGTCCATTGGTGACGCCCCTTTGGAAATGGGCTGTGAATGAAGCTTGCTCAGACCCACTCTGAGTTACAACTGAGAAGGGTCTGGTGTCAACCAGGCTATAAGGAAGAGGTAGTAGTGAGGAAAGTGGTGGTTTTCATGTTCATGCAGATGAAGATTATTGTTAACAGACACCATGGCAATATTCCAAGGTGGGTCTTTCATTTGGCATTACAGTAGCCGTTATTGGCCGTTATTAGCGCAAGTGCGATAAAGCTGCCTAATATCCCACTGACAATAAAGACCTTCATTCTTTTAACTTTGAGACTCTTGAGGTTACTGTATATTTAATATTATCATTGAGTTTCTGATAATGTTTCTCTACTGGAAAAAAGGAAGAGATATAAAGTAGTAAGTAGGGCTTTAAATATAGATTTAGCTGCATAAGTGATCACTTGCTTACACTCATGCAGGTCTCTCTCAAGGCCACGTTTGCTCACAGATATACGAGCTTGCACGCTCACTTGGCCGGTGTGCCAGAGCTCCAGTGAACTGGAGATAAGACCCAGTGTTTTCACATGTAAATGGAGTGAGTGTGGACGGGAAGGAGGGTGCATTGTTAGCATGGAGCAGCTCTGAGGAGCTCTGCTGAGGGTTTGGCCAGCGCGACCCTTATCAGATGAAGAGCAGGCCTCTGAGGGAAGGAGGGGTCGGCATGGGACGACGGATGAGGGCTGGGTAGGGTTGAGGGGCCAACAGGAGAATAGAACAGCTGGCGGAGTCACGCGTGCAACCTCAAAAACACACAGAGCCTAGACACGCTGAGCACGGTGGGAATCTCCTCAGCTAAGAGATCCACAAACACACGGCCTCTTGTGTCATTATCAGCCACCAGCCAGCAAGTCTGAGCACATAATCACACACACAGCAGCACGAAAAGAGGAGCATTTCACACAATCACGGACACACATACACACAATCACTAAGATTTACAAATACACATTTCCATACAGGCGTCTTTACACATCATTAGGCTAACACTCATAGAGAGAGAAAATGAAAGACTATGGTCACCCCAACACACAGCTAAATAACCATTGAGAAACTGGCTAGTTTCACTGAATGAATAAGTCAGCAATGATTTCAGCTACCACCTGGTTTCAACGTCCTTGTATTGTCCATGTTCAAACTTTAGCAAGAATCCCAAAATGGGACAGATGCATTCATCTGGCTTCTCTATGCGATTCGTGCCATTCTTTGACACCATAAAGGCACCAATCACACTGATTCTGCACATCTGACAACAAACAAAATGTATTTTGCTCCTAAATCAGTGGATGACATAGTCTGATAACCACGAAAGGACCAATACAAGTTCAAAAGGCCAGCCGACCACATTGTTAAGAGGAAGTCACAGAAAGGTTCATGAAATTTAAGCTTTAAAGCCTCATACGTGACTTAAAAAACTTCATTTGTTTAGGGAATAATGAAGAAAACAACTGGTTATTAAATAGTGAGTTATATTATTTTTGCAACGCTACTTTAACTGCGTCAAATTTCACCTCAAACAGCTGTCATTACGTCAGTCAGCATACCGATAGAAAGAAAAATCCCTCTCATATATATGCATGTATGCCTATATATGCATAAGTCAGACTGGCATCAGCAGCTGAAACAGTAACACTTCCCTGCTTAAGAATAGACCAGGGTGCTGGCTCTTGTCCTTTCCATTCAGGCCAGTATTAAACACACAGACTAGCATGCTAATGGGTAATCCCTGAGGACCGGCCACCTTTGTCCCAGCCCTAGGAGGATGTCTCTCTCTGGGCACTGGGTGACAGCCACCAGGCTGCCGGCTACTGGACAACCAGCATGTTGCCAGATACTGATCTCAGTCCTCCAGAGGGATGCCAGCAGGTTGCCGGGCCCTGATTGGTATCTGATGGCCGGAAGATTGGCATCTGTCCTGGTTTCTTTTTGTTTGTTTCCTGTCAGTAATGCACCAGGAGGAGGTTTGCTATCTCCCTTGATGTGAGGAAAGTGAAAGTGTGGCGTAAGGGCATATTGTCATGCAGCAGGTGGTCTGTATGTGTCAACAAAGACATCCACTTAATCTGATAGAGTACAGTGGGAGTGGTATGAGGTTGCTACTTTTGTCTTAAAGCAATCTGAAGCATTTCAAACAAGTTTTGAAAACAAATACTCGGTTTACAAGATAAAGGAGCAGCAACAGCAGATTCTGCTATTGATAAAAAGTGGTCCTTGACATTAAATTGACTTTTTGCAATTACGTGTCAAATGACAAGACTTTCTGAATTTGAATGGAGTCATCAGTAATCAATCATGAGTCATGTGGTCAGGAATGGCGGTTTCATTTTATGCAAATTACTAAAAAGTGTTCCTGTGGTTGTAAACTCTTGTTCATGTATATCTATGGATTAGAGCATTCCACACTGCAAGGTGGACAGCGGGAGAGGGAAGCGGGTCGAGAAGCTGGCTGTCATTGATTTGCTGAGTGGACATTCCACAGTGCAAGGTGCAGTAAGGAGGGCATTGGAGGAGGGTTATCCTACTATCCCTAATCCTTATGATGGGATGAAAAAAAGAGGAAGATGCTCTGTGGATTACACAAGAAACATGAGCACAGAAGAGCAGGGTGACGCTTCAAAATCGATAACAACATCTTGTACGATGTGTGTGGTATTATATGTTGTTGGCCAACGGATAGACACATGATGATTATTTTAAACAATTTATCCAGGCCTGGTTCTGTACTGTCTATGATGAAATATTGTAGCCTCATCCCAACTCTGTATCCTCATCTGTCTTTTCACCCCCCAGAGAACTGAGCTCCACATATTTCAGCACCCATACACTATGGGCACACATGCACACATGCACACACACACACACACACACACACACACACACACACACACACACACACACACACACACACACACACACACACACACACACACACACACACACACATTCGGGCAGTCTCTGCTCTCTCCCTATTAAAGATATCAAGTATTGACTATATTAAACAATCAGCATACACCTTCCACATGTATGCTAATCTGAAGAAAATGATATATCATGAAGATGTTTTGTGCATCATAGACATCATTTTTGAAATAGTGGCCAATATTTTTCAACTTGAGAACAGATCTGCTTGTGGTGGACTTTTCTTGCAGATTCATCAGGGAAGCTGGATCCCCCACGAAGCTAAAACGCTATTCTTATTTTTCAACATGCACCCTAACCCCAACAATTCACCATCCGCAGCAACATCCTTCTTCACTCATATGTCCTCATCTATAAAGTCTGCATAGACCCCTGCACTCCTTTTCACCAAGGCTTGCACCCTCCATTTCCATCCACACTCCTTGAAAATGAAATACCCCCCACCCCCCTCCCCCCCAGGCCCAAAGGCCACCTACCACCCAGGGCCACCCCATGCCTCGCACGTTCCTCTCAGACAGGGAGCACGACACAGGGCCGCTCCATCACCGTCCCTGCGGGCCCCCCCAACTTCTCTATGCCCCCCAGTTCCATCCATCATATCTGCCCCCCGGTCTCCATCACGTCCCCACAAAGGCAGCAAACCCAAAGAAAAGAAAAGGCAAAAAAAGGGGAGAAGAATACAACCGCTACCATGCAGAACAGTGCTGGCCGGAGGACCGTCTTTTGTCCCGGGCCCTGCCTCTCCTCGCCTGGTCTCTCCTGCAAACACACCCTCTTCTCCGAGGGAACAACAGCCCGGAGGCTTGGGGGATGGAACCGGGGTGTGGTGCTAACCAAAGCAGTATAGTTTGGCCCCCTCGATGGCCCCTTGGTCACCAGCAGACCCTGTTTGTTGATCTGTCAAACAGGGCCGCCCTGGCCCTCCCCTTGCGTTCACGGGCACTCCCTCTGGGGGGCACTAGGGGCCCAGAACTCCTGACTAAGGGGCCCACAGGCCGAGACTCACCGTGCTCTGCTGAACTGACCACTGATGCTCTGTGAAGTGGAACAGTAAAACTCAGGTGTGGAGGGGGGCTGAGTGCACATCTGCAAGGAACCTTTAAAGAAAAATGAATAAAGTAGGAGATTTACATACAAGACACCTTTGACTTTTGTGTGGTGTGCATACTCAACTGTAATGCTAATGGCGCACAGATTTGCTTTCTGATAGCACAAAAAGAAAGAAAGAAAGAAAGAAAGAAGGAAAGAAAGAAAGAAAGCTTTTATAAGACAGAAACCAAAAATAAAAAGAGCTAAGATTGAGGAGGGGAGTGTATAAGTGAATGGGCAGCATCCATTAAGTGCAAACAAAAGCAGGTGCCTTTCTGTTGGTGCTGATATTCTGTTGCAGACCATCCTGCCTTTGTGGCCCAAGGAAGAGAGGGAAGTTCCCGCTTGGTCACGTTCACACCCTCTGCTGATAGAGCACCTGTCACTGCTGGCCATGGATGTTAGAAAGTATTGCAGATGCATGGAAACAAATGGAGGTGACAGTAGAGAGACAGAGAGTGAGACAGAGAGAGATGGGACAGGAGCAGACACAAAAACAGAGTATAAAAGATGGATTTAAGAAGAGGATGAAGAAGGCAAGAAAGTCAAAAGAAGGCAAGTAAAAAAAACACTAAACATCCTTGATTTCTAACCATTATTATTATAGAGGAATAAAGGACAGGAGTGGAATAAAACACAGAAAAGTGTAAATATATTAAGAACAACTGAAGCAAAACCTTGAAGACTGTTGAGGAAAAGGATAATGCAAAGGTTAGAAAACAGGGAAATTGTTAATGAGGAGAAAGCCTTGGTTGGGGGGAAACAAAGCCCATGTTTGGATTGTCCAGATTCAGTGTGCTAGTTTATGGGATCCCAGAGACTTGTGAGGCAGATAGTAGACTGGTGGAATGAGAGGGGGCTGGAGGGGTGGAGAGAGGGAACGAATGGGTTTATATGTGGCACCACTATTGTTAATTAGCACCGAGCACCAGCATGAAGAGAGGCGGGGGCCATTGTATCTTATATATTCTATGTTTTTCTATTATTGACAATATTAGTAATTAAATAAATACACTATTTATTCTTTGAAGATGTTAGACAGAATAATAGGGAATAACTGCAAGACTGGAGAAGACAAGCACAACATTAGCCATAGTAACACAAAAACACACACACACACACACACACACACATAAGCACACATCAGTCCCTAACGGACCCTAATGGAGCCGTGACTGACCACGTTCCAACTCTATTCACTAAAAGGACAATAGTGTGCTGAGGCTGCAAAAAGCCAGTTGAATGTGTGTTTCTGTGTGTGTATGTGATGGCCATGTATATATGTGTGTGTGTGTGTGTGTGTGTGTGTATATATACGTCGGCCGGTGTCCGGTCCTCGGGTGCACAGATTGTGATTTTCCCAGGTGAACAACGCCATACGGCACACTGCATCTTCAAGCTCATTAAAGACCATTCTATGCCATTAGAAAGCATCCAGCAGGGTGTGCATTCCCCCAGACTCCGGTGTCAGGGCACAGAGCCATGCCCAAAGGCCCCAGGGTGGGGACCTATGCTAAACGGGCCGAGGGAACACACCAGAAGGAGCTTTTTCTTCAATGAGCACTGGTTGCTGTGTGGATTGATAGGAAGGCGAGGAGGGGGGGAGGGTATGTGTAACAGCTTGTTGAGTTCCCTTACTTGGGGAATTCAAAAATTCATAGTAACTGTTGATTAGAGAAAAGAATATTGTATTTGGTCTATTTTTTTTATGCATTTAATGCCAAAAGAAAAATGTAAAACAGTTTAAAGATAATGAATTATGCAACTTCTCATTTTTTGGTTAAATCTAGATCTGAATGAATGGAAGATAACATAATGCTGTGGGGATTGTGATGATAGATTAGCAAAGACAAACAGTCCCTCTTGTGGACAGCAGCCAGATCCTCAAACATCAGCCGTCTTTTGATTCCGCTGACTATAGAGATGGACCATGGAGCAGTGTGATGCCATTCAGTGCCCAGCGTTGCTAGGTAGAGTGCACTAGTCCATAGTTTGTGTCTGCATGTGTGTGTGTGTGTGTGTGTGTGTGTGTGCGTGTGTGTGTGCGTGTGTGCGTGTGCGTGTGTGTGTGCGTATGCGTGTGCGTGTGCGTGTGTGTGTATGTCTAACAGACAGAGAAAGAAGGAGAATGAGCTTAGTAGAGAAGAGGCAAGGCTGCAGCATCCACCCCTGATGGTTATAAATGAGAGTCATGTCGGCAAAGGGACCCCAGGCCATCTGTGATACTCACATATGATCTCATGGTGTGCATGCCTAAAACACACACACACACACACACACACACACACACACACACACACACACACACACACACACACACACACACACACACACACACACTTGCACTCAAGTGAAATATATCCCCCTGGGACACCACAGTGCAAGGACAAGCAATATATTTACATATTTCCCAACTATATGTGACAGTAGTGCCAAAACTTCAGGAAATCTGACAACCTACTTTCTAAATTGGTGTCTTTGTTTTTAGGACATTTTGGATATTTTTCAACCTGTCTTAAGTCTTATTCATGTTATTGTGGCAATTCTGATTATGGGTCATGCTAACTTTGCACTCACCACCTCTGTTATAGGGATCCGAGAAAACGTGACTAGATTGGTTAGCCGACAAGTTGTCCTGGCAGTAAGCTACAATTGCTAATCTAGGGGGGTTGCTTTCTGTTTATTTTTAGTCCGACTCCGAGTTTGAAGTGATATATGTAAAATCTAAGTTTATTTGGAAAGCTTTGGGAGGCTCACCCTACATTCTCTGAATCACACTGTTCTGTCTGGGTTGTGTTTCCTCAATCTTTACAGTAAACACAGAACACAGCCTTGTGCATTAGCTATTGTAGCTAACAGCATAGGGATGCTTAGCATGACCCACACAGTCAGAACAAAGTTGAGACCGAAGTTGAAAAATACCCAAATTTCCTTTTAACTAGTACTAGCTAAAAGAGACAGAGAGGTGGGAATACAGGGAGACAGAATGTGTTTCTACAGCCATACAGAGAATGCAAAGGAATGTGGGAAGAAGCAGGGCAGGCTTTAGCAGCGTAATGTTTCACTGATAACAGGCTCCAATTTAATGCTGAATAAGATATTCTGTAGGATACAGAGGATAGGCCCAAACTTTTTCTAGGTCTCCCAAAAAACATGATCTATGTTCTCTTTAAGTCAATTAATCAGACGACTTGCCACCCTGTTCCCTCTGGTAAGGAGAGTCAGGAATAGGCAAAGCCTCTTCTCACGGTGAGGGCTCGAGGAAGGAGAGTCAAATATTTATAGAGCTATACACCAGGATTCATTTCTCTCCCGTGACATTCACTAACTCCTGCTTCAGCGAATAGCGTTTTGGCAGCCATCTCCAGGTAGATAAATAGCTGAGTGTCCAATCAGATCTGAATTTATTTTAGCTCTTCTAGAAGTCAAATATTAACACCAACTGGCCTATATAAGAGAGGAAATCATGAATCATACCCAGAGGAGGGAAATTAAAAGTCAAAGTGACCTTTCTGGGAGTCACTGGAGAATACTGTCCGGAGGAGGAAAGCTGCCATTTCCTCCAAACTACAGTAGGGTGGTTAAAAGGAAAGGCAGTTGCCAGGGTACCTTGTGGCGGTATGTTTTGGTGAAGGCTGAGACAAAGCAACACGTGATAGGCTCGCCGTCCCCCTACAGCTGTGACCTGTCTCCCACCCTGGAGAGGGAAAGAAGAACAGGAAGGGAGAAGAGATTAATTGAAAGAGGGAAATAAGTATAGAGGAGAAGTGCCTCATAAGAATAAATGACAGTGAAAAAGAGGAAAAAAAAAAAAAAAAGATTGGACATGATCAGATAATAGTGAAAAAAACAGAGATAACATCAAACAAAGCAAGAGAAGTAACACGTGTCTGCGGCAAAAAACATTTCCCCACCAGTTTAATCCATCCTGCCCACTGCTACTTCTACCCCTCCCAACAAAGAGGAAACAAAGAGATCGTAAAATAGCACAGAGTTGTAAAAGACAAAGAAATATAAAAGAGTGCCTTCACACACAAAAAAGATGCTGTAACTGTGAGGGGGTCAAAGTAGCAATGGACCGAACTCTTGACCTCCCCTATGACCGAGAGCTGCCACCCAGTTGAAACAATTTGTTCATAATCTCTCCCTCTCTCTCACTGTGTGTGTGTGTGTGTGTGTGTGTGTGTCTGCTTGTCTTCAAGTGCCTATGGATTGAGACACCTCCTGGTAGGCGTCTTTTAAAAATGTCACCTTCATCAATAATCATGTCTCCCATCCTCCCTCCCGTCTGCTCCTCTCCTCCCCCAAACCTCCTCCATCGCAGACCCTCTCCAGCTCAACTCGAGTGGGGTTGCCTCCCTCCAACAAAAGGCATCTTCTTCTCATCCTCCTCCGAGGAGACAGAGGGATGGATGAGGAGATAGAGGAGTATCAGCTCATCCCTTTAATCCAGGGTAGACAGAGAGACTCTTCAGTGAAGAGGTGGGAAATCCACTGATCAGGGGCTTAAGATGCAAACTCTACAATAGACCTGTGGCTCTCTTTGAGGTCATCGCAGCAGGATGGGATACCAATCTCTGTCTGCACATTGTGAAGCACACACTCTTGCTACAACCGCGCAGCATACTTGAATCAAAGGGATGATGCACATTATGCAAATACACACTTTAACATAGCAACACTGCCTATATGTTGCAACATAACACATTCATTCATTCATCTTGTTCATTTTATGATTACAATTAAATCTGAATCATTGATTTGGACAACTGAATTTTGTAGAACAATAACACAATTTAATCATATTGTCAGTATACAATTATATACTTTTAGAATACTCAAGTAGATATACAATAATATTGAATTACCACACAGACCTAATTGACATTTATATTCATTTTGGTCGGTATAGTTATGTACACAAAGCACAAATTATCATTATATTGTTCATAAAGTGACACATTTCTTCATAACATTACTACAAAACTGTAAATTAATGGAGTTAATAGTGAAAATGCCCTGACATCTATTTGGTCAAATTTTGGCTCACACTTTTTGTGTTAATATTTGATAAAATGATTACCTTTGGTTAAGGTTAGGGTAAAGCATTTTCAGTTTTTGCGTGTTTGGCTTTGTATAAAAAGGCCAGATTCAGCCTAAACTGGCTCCAGTTCTTAGTACTTATCATATAAATTACAATTCCCTGTTAGAACAGGCTCACATTTGCATAAATTATAAAAAGTTAATAATTTTGTATGTATGTCCGCGCATGAGCTACAAATTGCATTTGTGCGTACGTGTACGTGTATCAGTATGAGCATGCATGTCACCATGTGCGTGTGTGTCATTGTGTTTCATGTGTGTTCGTGTAAGGCGGTGAGTGTGCGCCTGCATTCAGCATCTCCCTGCAGCTAATAAGTGGCAGCCCACCTCTCCAGCAGGCCTGGCAGTCCTTGGCTATGGGGCTGGAGCTGGCTGTTTTCTCATGGTAATCACACACTTTGTCCCGGGGTGGATAATCCTGCACTGGCATTGTCTGGGCCCCAGAGGAGAGCCCCACAAGGTCGACCCCGCTTCACAGAGAGCCACAAAGACCCAAATGCAGTAGCAGCACCCCACTCCAGGCCCGCGCTCCTCAACACACACCCGTACGCACAGACACGCACAAAAATGCATGCTTGCACAGAAATGCGCGCACACCCACCGAAACACACTCATTAGTTATTCTCAATTTCTACAGCGAGGCCTGGAGTCATTAAAACATGCTGCTTGTTCAAAAGCACGGACACACTCGTTCTCATACACACATGCACATGCTCTATGTATACGCCAAACCAAGCAGCAGTACATTTGAATGCATGTAGGAATAGTTAATTGGGATATTGCGAACCTGCTAACGTAAGCTTCACTTGTGCCACAAAGCAACATTCCCTTGCAGCAGTATGAAAACAAGCAATGCAAGACAAAAAGGCATCATAGGAGATCATTCGCAGCTGTATATTATTACATGACCAATAACATGCAGCAGTAAGCCTCTCCGGGTTCTTTCAGTAACAACAAATGATAATATGTTCAAAGTATACATACAAAAAATTCAAACATTCACAATCTACATTAAAATGAACCTTCTTTGATCAAAAGTCATTTTTGCAGCACTTAGCTTTTCCCACCATTGGCAGCGTTCCACTCTCTCTAACCCTGATGTGTATAAATAGGCGGTATCGCTGGAAGGGGAGTAACATGCTCAGGGCTTGGCGTGGCGTCAGGAAGGATCAACTCAGTGGAATATCTGCAGGGGCAGAGCAAGAAGATGAAGGCTAAAGCAAAGGTAAGTGAAAGACAGGCTCCCACAGGTCTCTCTTACGCTCCATCTACTCCCGAATCATTAATGAGCAGGCCTGGGAGGAACGCAGCTAACAGTACTTAAACCACCACCTTGTTGATCTCTTGAAGCATTAGAGCAGCCAGTTGCCCACAGCGCCAAACAGCAACTGGAGCTTGGTGGTCTGTGTCCAGGCCTTTAGCATCAACATTAGCCTGCGAGCCACTAACTTTTGAGATAACAAAAAAAAAGTCTTGCTTTATAAATCCTACACAGGATTGCTCAGAATACATGAACGTTGCTCAACAAAGCCAACAAAAGCCTTTTTAGGCAACTGCTTTCTGCAACTTAAACTTGAGTCTAATGTCCGGAAAGTATTAATAAGCAACACAGAAGGAAGAGAAAAAAAAATTCAAGGGTGTAATTTTTGAATTTCCCTGATTTTGTGGTAATCAGCCTGTGGTGTTGAAATGTTTTATGTAGAGGAAATATCAGGGATGAGCCCAGATCTGAGGTCTATTTGAAGGAATGAATGTGTCTCACTGGGTCATTAGCCAGGGGGAGTAGAGCACTGTGGGCCAGTGTGAAGAGGCAAAGAGAGGGTTTGTAATCCTCTATGGCCAATGGGACACAGCCAAATGTCTGTCTAGGGACACACTAGGACATTTTTGTTCCACAAACAAGTAACACACACACACACACACACACACACACACACACACACACACACACACACACACACACACACACACACACAGCGACGCATACATAGATAACCGCACACAAATGCATACAACTCAAGAAATCCCACTGCTTCCAGTCTAGTAATCCTCATTGCGTATTCTGACGAAGTTTTGCTGTGGACACCAAGTTGACAGACAGAGTGAGAGAGTAAAAGAGGAACAGAGGGAGGGAGGAAAGTGAGAGGAAAACACACACAAAAAACGTCCCCCTTCTCTGCTCCCCCAGCCATCATTGGTTGATGGCACAGGGTCTTTTCTTATCCTTTTTGCTAATTGGCCACCCAGGCATTGACTCTGGCTTGAGTTCTACCCCAAAACACGTGCATGTCCCTCGGTCCCATGAAATACCCCCTGGCTATTCTCCACTCACCTTGCCATTTAAATGATTGGGGGGAAGCTTGTTACCATGGCAAATGGAAGCAAATGGAAGAGGAGATGGGGAAATAATTTTGCTACAGGTGTAAAAATAGTCATCCTTCACATCAGCTATAATTCTGTCAGCAGCTTTAACTGAACATACCCATGCAGTGCATGCAGTTTTACTGGAATGTGTCAGCGCAACCATGTGCTTCATTTAATTTGAAAAACGGAATAGTTTTTATATGGATATATAATATATTATATTCAAGTTTTTATATGGAGGTCTTGATTATGTGACCCCCAATGGTCTTCACCTTTAGAGCATGGCATTTCCCCCAGAATTCTTTCAGGCGTGATGGACAAGGGGTGATCTCATTATTTCATTAACTTATTTGGAGCGGTGGAATTTGGTCACATCTTCCACTTATGCCATGCCTTCCTTGGGGTGACAAATGCAAAGGTCTGCAATAATTTCTTAAAGAAACTGAAAGAAAGAAAGACATTGGGTGTGAAGATGAGAAAAAAAGTAATTTGATTGTCTGGAGGCTCCATATGGTTCCATGGCTCTTTGGTTCACCCTGACTGGCTGCTAGCAGACTGAGGCCTTTCACTGTTTCAAACCGATGACAAACTTCCCTATCCTCCCTTCATCCACCTCTCAATATCCCCCCATCCCACTCTGAATCTGGTTACGGGAATAATAGAAGAGGCCAACAATGAAGGGGCATGAGGGAGGTGTTGGAAAAAGAAGGAGGGGGGTGTCAAGTGACCCACAGAAAACACTATCAAACAAGCCTGGAACTCTAAGGGGCTGACAATAGAGTGGCCTGCTCTTTTCTGTGCTACGCCACTGGTGGGGCAAGATAAGGGATTCCTCAATACAGCAAAAAGGGAAGAAAGGGCAGCACTGCTTTTGAGAGATTCAGGCCTCAAATCCAAACACTCCCCCCATAGATTATAGCTTGTGTGTTTTAAAGGATAGCTGAAATAAAGCAGCACTTTGTTGGACAAGTTCGCCTTGTTGGTGTTGATCTGTGCTGCCATTGTGAGCGGTAGTTTTATGCAGTTCTATGCAGATGACGGGAGATTAGGAAAGGCCTGGACTACACAAGGCCTTCAAAGTTCTGATACAGAGATCTATCACAATAATTCAAAAGGTAACACAATGGCACTAACTGCTGCAGCTGTCTGAATTTATTGAGCCTTAAAACGCAATAGAATAAACAGCGGATTTAGCTGTTGGGCCCATACTCCTTATCAAACCTTTTGGTGCACTCTGTTTGACTTATGTGCTCCAAGCCAGAACACTGCAGTGTTTGAAAACCAGCGCTATGGTAATGTAATAGATTGACTGATTTGAAAGTCAAATAGTGGGCAGGATAGTAAAGTCAGCCTTGGGCCATGTGAAAAGAAACTTGAAGTTGTGGGGAAAGCAGTGTGTCAGGTAGTTTAGATTTACACTGACGCATCGTCAAAACACTCCACATGCAGCCCGGGGCTCTGGTACAAGGCTGGCTGCTCCACATCAAACAAGGTGAAACATTTCACTGAGGCCTGACCATGCTAACTAACTGTCACACACACAAACACATGACTGTCCAACTCATACACACACACACGCACAGTGCAGAGCCCATGTGTTCCTTGTACTGTCAGAGAATAAACCACTGTCTCTCCTAGCACATCATCATAAAGCAACAGAGTAAAAAAAAGGAAAAAGGCATCATTGCTACACCACAGTGGTGTCTCACCCTGGCCTGTCTGCACAGGGTGAGACGATGGATCTGGACCTCATCCAACCAGCAGACTGTGACTGAAAGACATCATCCGGAATGATACGAATGCCTTATTTATTTATTTATTTTTTTTAACAATGTCTCTATTGATTTTTTATTGCAATTAAAATTACAACTTTTAACAACCCCACGTCCCGTCCCGTCCCAGCCCACAATAAAATGTCTCTGTTAATCTCTGTTGTACTATCAAATGCCGTATTTTTACAGTTTACTTTTTGATCGTCACAATGGAAGACAAAGTAATTGCCGCCAAGATACATATCCAGAGTTGTAATATCTAGTGTCAGAGTATTATAAACTGCAAGTGTTTTGTCATTTGATAAGCAATCAAACTCATGGATGTATTGCTCAAGCACGACTGACTAGTTGGTTGTTTACCTGACATGTTAGCAGGTTGTTTAGCTGACTGGTCTGGATGACCTGGTGAGAAACTGGCCTGTTGGTTGGTTTTAATGCAACGATGGATGGATGACATGCTGATTTGCTGACTTGCTGACTGACTACTCTGTTCACAGATGGTCTTCAGATTTAAGTTATAAATCAAAGCATCCAGCATGTAACCACACAGGACATTTTGGGGACACTAAATGAATCAGAGGAGTGCTTTTCTGAACTTTCATCCAAACGATTCTATCAAACATGTAGCTCGGGTAGAGGGGAAGGAGAAAAAGGTACAAAGAGAGAGGGGAAGACATTTCAAAAGGGATTTACTGTATATCTGCAAAGGTCCTGCAGCCAGTGTTTTCCATCATTCTACAGTATCTCTTCTGTAACTAACTGTCTGCAAATTTCTTTCCAATAAAAGAAGAAATGTCATAACTCTTCCCACCCTATCTCTCTGCAGATACAGGTGCCGATAAGCTAAATTGCTGTAAGATAAGAATTCCACAATTGTCTCTGCAACAGCATTCTAATAATTCCTGATGCCAGTATATCTAATGTTATTTGAGGTGTTATGCAGCTCTGATGGAAAACAAAACAGCTTGAGCGAGAGCCAAAAAAAATTGACCGTTAAGACATCGCTCCCTGAATAAAACCAAGCCCAATGCTTATCTCAACGTTTGGGGCAGAAGGGGCTTTACTTCGGAGCAGAGCTGCTCAAATATGCGCTATTTGCACAGCGTACAACTTCCCAGTCACTGCGGATTAGGCAAACAATACAGCTCCCCCATACTGCCCCCTCCGCCAAAAAAACCTCCACCCAAATTAGTCTTTCTTTGGCCGGTTATAAAGACCTGAGTATGAATGAGAGCCTCTGTTAGTCCAGGGAAGATAACACACACTCACTCCTCATAGTGAGGGGGAACTAGCGCTGTTTATTCTGGCCCTCCTCAACATCTGATTGGCGAGAAACGATTTATCTTGACCGAGTCGCTGTCCTGATTGACAGATAAGCATAACTGACCGGAGACTGTTTTACACCTGTCCAACTGTTTCATGGTGCCATCGTGGACGCTTTAATGGTGTGTGTTTATGTGCACCAAGCCTGCATATATGCCTCCTTATATGTGTATGTGTGACAGAAATGAAAAGCCCTCTGCTACCTCCTGATTAGGGTTAGAGCTCAGAGAGTTTGGTCATTAAGCCATGACAACCTGCCAGACTTGAACCAGACTTGCAGAAAGACAGAGGAGCCAGAGCCAAGCCACAAACAACACATACACAGAAGCCAAATCACCAAAGCTGAATGGCAACAACCAAAATGCCACTCAGAGCAATTTCCATTACTGGAGAAAATTATTTTGTGGTCGTCTCAGACATATGTACACAAAGGTGTGTGCACATGGGTTGTTTTGTAGTGCACAACACAAGAGGGGAACAAAGGTTGAGGTGTTTCGATTGGCCGATTTGATTTATGGAGTTCAGATTTTATCAGCCATACAGTATGAGGTTGGAGAGGCGCCTGAAGCAAATTCCTTGCAGTCAAATAAATTGTAACATGCCCTGCTCTAATCTCTAAGTAGAAGAATAACACGGCCATTTTGCAATGCTTTATCTTGTCTGAACTGAGTCATAAGGTGAATCTCTTTCAATTGCACCTGTAAGGTGTCACTCAGAGAACAGTAAAACAACAAGTGAGTGAATGACTCGCACATATTCTCATGACCTGATCTGCATCACTGACTGTTGCTGCTTTGCCAGTTTATTTGATTTTGAATTCATATTTTCTATGTAATCAAAATTTTAACAGTTGGGTGGCAGGGTTGGCTCAGTGGTAGAGCGGGCGCACATATACTGAGAGGTTTATGCCTTGACGCAGAGGTCCCGGGTTTGAATCCGACCTGTGACAATTTTACTTTACTCTTAAACAGTTGAGTTTGATGGATGACGGAATTTATCAACCATGCAGACAGGTATGAAGCACAGCCACTGCCAGGTTAGAGAGTAAACATATTGTCCATTATTCCACCAGTTGGACGCTGGGGGTAAAGAGTGCACACTGACATGGGAGAGACCTAATGCCTTCACAAAAAGTTGGGGAGTGGGGATTGTCTTGAGTTTAAAAAACAAAAAGTGTAGGTGTGTGTATGCGTGTGCGTGCGTGTGCATGTCTGAAAGAGAGAAAGACAACGAGCGCAAGGTAACACAGCGACACCAAGAATGTTTAATTAAATTCTGGAACAGGCTCTGGGTGCTAGTGCTCTAAATGGCCCTCCAGCTGAAAGGAAGGATTAACACAGAGCACAGACAGGCCTGCAGCTACAGCACGCTCATTACTGCAGAATGGAAAGATAAGTCAGAGAAAGGAGAAGGGAAGAGAGGAGGGGGAGAGAGGGAGAGGGACAGAAGGCGAGAGAGACAGAGAGTACAGGGACAGTTGAAATGTGATACAGAGAAATGGTGTGAATTTGACTGAAGAGGTGTATATGTACAGACTGCCAGAAGAGGGCGGGTACCGACGGTCAGTGACTTGAGCAAGGAGTGGAAATAAGCAGAAAAGTCTTACAGTACATTTTGTAATATTCCACAAAATAAATATATACCACTCATATTGCACTCACAAGACTACAGACTAGCTTTATGAATAAAACTACCATATGTAAAGTAGTGTGCGCGTTTAGTTTTTCTGTGCAACGATGACTCTGACTCCTCAAAATGATATATTACTTTCTTTTTTTCCAATAACATTTTGAGGAAATGGATAATGGATCCTAGATTATGTTCCCTGGCAATGATTTTTCTAGTGTGGGAATTGCTACATTTATATATTGTACAGAATCAGAATCAGAATCAGAATCAGAAAGGGCTTTATTGCCAAGTACGTTGCACATACGAGGAATTTGTCATGGTGTTGTTGGAGCAACACCAACAACACCAACACCAACAACGTACAATACGCTGTATTGTACGATGGCGAGCCATCCATACATACTAAATGTATTTGCATTTGCAAACTGGCTGTGTATAAATGTAATTTCTTGAAGACTGGGTGGGCAGAGGGGGTTATTACCAGGGGTGGGACTCACCAGAGGCCCCACGATACAATATCATCACGATAGTTATGTCACGATACGATATTATTGCGATTTTAAACATATTGTAATATTATGCGATATTGCAATTTATTACCTTTTTTCCAACTTCAAATATTTCCCAATTTCAAATTATGTCCCAAAAGGAAACTTTGTCAACATCTGTTTTATCTAAAAAGATAAATTTCTCTGTTTGTTCATCTCACTTCAATTTTATTGCTGCAAAATGGGATTGTCAAGGAGACAAACTGACCAATACATATGTAATGATAGATCGATATTTGGCGTCTGTGTATCGATACAGTATTGCCATGGAAAATATTGCGATACTATATCGCTGTATCGATTTTTCCCCTACCGCTAGTTAATACTGATATTTCGGGTGTGCTCACTTTCAGTATTACATCCAAAACAGTTCCATTAGATTTTGTTGTAGTGATGCCATTATGTTGCAAATTCTCAGCAATTACTTTGGTGTGTAAAATGTAATCATAACCAATAGAAATGATGGTCAAAACTACAAAAGATATATGATCTATGTTGTAATAGAAATTATCCTTCAATATCATCTGTGTATTTGATTAAAAGCAAACCTTCCCAAACAATAAGTGCAAATCCTCACAGAGGACAGGCTCTTATATGAAAGGAGACAGAAATTGCATTACATGATAGAAGAAACAGACAGGATCCAAGAAGTGAGCAGAGAAACAGAGAAGGAAGAAAGGAAATTTCGCCGTCACTTCACAATATGGACATTTTTGAGTGGGCCCTGCCGGTGCCAGTGCTACAAGGATTAGCACCCTTCAGCTTAGGCATGCAGACAGCCTCTCTCCGAGGCGTCTGAATAACTGGGCAGAGCAGGGTTCGAACCCTAGCCAAGCCCCTTATACCCAGGCCATGTCTGTATTATATCCACAGCCAATCTAACTGTGCTCAGTGTCAACAGCTCACACATTGAATTCACAGGGGGCAGTTTGCTCAACCTGCAGCCTATACCCTCAGACGTCCTGTTGACCTGCTGTTCCAGCTGGCAGGCCCCAAACACCACTTCATTAGGCTTCTTAAAACACTGTGGTGGAAGCGGTTTGTAGAGGAAGCGCAACGTAAATAAAAACACACATGTACCTCTGGTCCATTTTACTACTACTGGGATTTCTGTAAGGCTTTAGTAAACTTACACAAGGAGCGTAAGTACACACATAAATGTAAGTGTAACACAAATACCATCCTTGTTAACTGACAAATTCAAATTAATGGAATGCGATGGCAGTAAGTATGTGAAAGTATGTTTGAGTGAGATCAACATTCCAGTGCAGAGTACAATGTAAACAGGCAGGGATAATTTGATTAAGTGGCTGCTTTGCTGTTTTTGCACTTAGAGAAAGTAAACCAAATGAAGCTCCATTCACAGGTTAATCCTCCCCCTCTAATAATGCATGGAATCTAAATGGCAGTGAACCATATATGTCTGAGACAGGAAGCAAAATATAGAGATTTAAGCTAGCAACTCAGAGGTTTATGTTATAATCTACATAACATACAGTATATAAGATAAAATGGGATGAAAATAGATAAAATAAAAATTATTTTAAAAATCTATGAATTTATCTTTGTATTTTAGGCAAGACATGTTCTTCTTTAACTAATCCCAGCCATAACACTGCAAGAACATTTATAGATCGATGCTAATGCTAAAATCCAGCTAGTCCAATCCAAAA
Source organism: Sander lucioperca (assembly GCF_008315115.2). Taxonomy (NCBI): domain Eukaryota; kingdom Metazoa; phylum Chordata; class Actinopteri; order Perciformes; family Percidae; genus Sander; species Sander lucioperca. Next base: position 3,749,153 of record NC_050179.1, on the reverse strand, counting down.
GTGTCCATATATCATGAGACACAACATAAACTATTCCTAAAAGGACATTGTACAGTAAGTGCTGGATGTCTCTGGACACTATACACTGAATGTTCTTGACATTTCATTTCCTGGACTCATGGTTCTGTTTCCTCATCCACTTATTTTGGAAAGCAGCGTTAAATCTAAGCTTGGCATCAGGTATGCAAATCTCCCTTTCTCCATTTACGTGTTATTGAAGGTTTAAATCCTGTACATCATTTTTTTTTATTTAAAGATAGCAAGTGGACCTTGATTTAAGTTTTTTCTTTGTCAAATCACTGTCTCCAAGGTCAAACATAAACTTTAACATAGCTTAACTTTACTGCTTTGATATGGTTAACAAGTTTATTTTTCAAAGACTGAAAAACCAAGTAGCACTTGATTATAATGGGATACTTTAATATATAATTTCAGTTACAAAAATCACACCATCACTTACCTTTGGCAGTATCAAGCCATGCAAATAGTATATTTGTTTGTTTTTTATCCTTTAGGTATTTATGTCTGCCTCTAAGATTTCCGATTAAACCAAAACTGCATGATGTAAGTGGAGATTAAATGTTTTTTTGTGATTTGGTTGAACTAACCCTTTACATGATCTTGATACCCCTAAATGAGCATTCCTGTTATAAATAACTCATAACTAAATGATAATGTTAAATGTTATATGTTTGTTCAGTGCACTTTAAATCTACTCATATGGGCATTTTGTGATGTACTACTCTTGTGGTTAATGTACTAAAATTACTTGAAAGTTAGGGACAGATCGCCACGAACCACAGTCTCCCCTCTTTGTACACCCATCCCTTCACCCCAGGTAATAATGGCGACATTTAATCACCAGCCCTTTACTGATCAAAGAAATACTGCTTACCATAAAGTCTGTTTATCAAAGTAAAAAATATTGTATTATATATAAAAATACTGCCACACTTAGAGATAGAAGTAAAACAATAACAAATTTAAAATCAATCAATTCAAGGTCAAACCGACAGACGTATATAAAATGCTACAGGAAATTAGAAGCTGGGGCCATGTTGAAGTTTATCTCCAGACAGTTAATATTGACTTCTATGAGACAGACAGGGGCAGACAGAGAGCTCTAAACGGCACGTCTCTTACCCATCACTCCTGCCTTGTGATAGCTGTGAAGGTAAAGACCTGCCTGTGAAGCTCCTTATCTTTATTTATCTAGCTGCACATCAGCAGCATCTGAATTATACCTTTGATAGTAATGGTGTGTAAGTGTGACGTGACTGAGAAGATATACTGCCAGTGAACTTGTGATCAAGAAAAGCCTATGTGGAAGATAATGCTGCATTGTATTGTGACTGTTGGCTCTGACATTTATGTTATTTTGATTGCTGGTGGAAACAAGAACATTTCCAAAGAAAAACAGCTCCCATTCATAAATTTACACTTTGTTTTTCCCAGTCGGAATCCAAGCCCAACATGTGTGTGTGTGTGTGTGTGTGTGTGTGTGTGTGTGTGTCTGTGTGTGTGTGTGTGTGTGTGTGTGTGTGTGTGTGTGTGTGTGTGTGTGTCTGTGTGTGTGTGTGTACGTGTGTGTGTGTGTGTGTGTGTGTACGTGTGTGTGTGTGTGTGTGTGTGTGTGTGTGTGTGTGCGCTCATCTCCATGTATGTAAGCCTTTTAAGAATGAGAGTAAGCACCCAAGTGTGTGTGTGTGTGTGTGTGTGTGTGTGTGTGTGTGTGTGTGTGTGTGTGTGTGTCTGGAGGTGCCTGTGGGATTTAGATCCAAATGAGTGGAGTGGTGATGCATTAATGAGTAACACACAACCCTCATCTCCAACAATAACTCCCAACACACACATCCATTATCTTAAAAAAAAAAACAGAAAAACACCCCAACCCTTACACACAGACACACACACACACACACACACACACACACACACACACACACACACACACACACACACACACCACCACCCTACACCTCCTCCCTCTCTGCTGACATTTCAAGGCTGTGTTGGGAGCCAGAGGAGGAACTTCTTCATTTGGAGTGTGAGACAATGTGGCAGGCTGGTTGGCTTTGTGCTCCTGACATCCCGCCGAGGCACAATACGGCCCCATCAGGGATCAGTGGGAATACACAATGCCCATTACCCACGGGGCCGTGCGGAGGGCCTTAGGGGCAGGGCCGGGATGGGCCAGTTTCCAGACTACAGGGTGTCTAGGCCACACTGAAAGAGAGATGGAAGGAGGAAAGAAGATCAGAGAGGAGATGGAGAGACAGAAGATTAAAGATAAAGGAGAGGGGAAAAGATGAGATGGGAATAAAGAGGCATGCCGAAATAAAAGTAGGGAGCAAGAGGAGGGAAAGTGGAGGAAGAAGAATTAAAAAATGGGTAAGGGTTATGAGAAAGAGTCGAGCACAAGCGTGATAGTGAAAGACCAAAAAGAAGGAGGATACAAAAGAGGGGGTATTGAAAAGAGAATAAACAGGGAGCAGGTCCTCTGCCAGAGATGGGGTGCAATGAAAGAGAGAAGACACTCTGCCTGGGGGTACATCTCCCTACGGATACAGAGTGAGGAGAGGGTGAAGGGGGGGTTCGGTTTATCTTGGAGCTGAACTTGGTTGCTTGATCACACATAAGCATAATGGCAGCCTTGAACAAACGGGCCAGGGAAGAGATGCATTTTCACCTTCACTGCTGCTGCTTTGACCCCGGGTCTTTTTGAGGGGGCGCAGTGGGTGGACAAGAGCACACTGGGGGTGGACGTCAGGGGCCACAGGACCAGAGGTGGTGACCAGGGTCCACAAAAGGGGCAACTAGAAAGACAGAGAGAAAGATAAAGAGGGTGGACATGGGTCAACAAGCTAGCTGAACTTAACCATCAGTCTCCCACGAGAATCTACCCTCTGTCACTTCTTTCCACCTTTCAGAAAGCACTAAACCAGTTAGCTGGACAAACAATCTGTGATCCAGAGTCGGGTATCTTACCTTTAAACGTGAAGGGAGGGTGGGAAAGTGTTGCAACAGGGATACCATGACCTCTGTGTTGAAACATTAGATTATCCCAAAGTCAACCAGCTCCATTACCTGTAATTCTCAACTCACTTTAATTTCAGATGAAAGACCGCAGGGCGCGCATGATCTGAGCCGCTCCTGTAGCTCCTGACCAAACGTTTTCTATCACCTTAGTTAGGGGTCAGTACAAGTCTGATTAAATGGGTCAGCGCTCACCTATTTTCAGCCCTTGCTGACAGGGAGATGCATTAGTAATCTGGGAGTACATCCCTGGAAAGAAGGGAAAAAGATAAAAACTGCTGTGCCCGTGGGTTTGCATGTGCCCCAGGAAATTTCTCCACAAATCTCCCAATGGTACATCTTTCCTGTGATAGAGGTGCTCTTATCTATATACAGCCTGCTCTGGCAGAAACTAAGTGAATTTCAGACTCGCTGTGGTTTATACTCTTTCAAAAATACCCTGCACTCATTTTGGGGTTGTGCACGATATCCTTCCGAATGCCCCCCTTTTTTTATAGAATCCAGCTAAAAATTGCCAGATAGCTCTCTATCTATCTATCGCTCCCTCACATTTATTGTCTTATAGTATGTTTCTGCAAATGCACACCGTTTTCCGTCATGTCTCTGTCTCACACACACATAAAGTATTTTGCAAATAACCATGTCATTTGGATGCATAACAGACAATTTGGTTCACACAGGGTCAGTTATGTAGAAGTCCAGTATTGTAGAGCTGCGGCGTCATGTACAATTAGGGTAAAAACTATACAAAGCTTGACATGGAGCTCAGGACAAAATATGTGACAGCGCACAGTATGCAACCAGAACAACAAACAGTGCTCTTGTTATGCGAAATCCCTTTACACACTTTATCCTCCATCTCACACTCCTACCAACCGCTCTCTGTGCTATAGGCTCCACCCTAGGTGCTGCCACAGGTTTATTTAGAGCTGGGGACATGTCCACACTACACAGCTTGTCTGAATGGAGACTCACAACATGTGGCGTTCCCCACTCTCCTCCCCCCCTCACCATCTGGCCTAGTCCTCTTCGCTGTATGAGACCCACGCTCAGCAACACGCTAGGGACTGCACAGATGTGTGATCAAAATATTCCCATGCTCGTGCACAAATGGAGATGCTGGGATTTTTATAATTTTTGGTAGGATATTGGCACTTCAAAACCCAGCCCCTTTTGCTGTTATGAAGTTTCTATTTTTATCAGCATGTGTTCATTGTGTATAATACTTCATATTAGTGTAATGAAGTATTTCCCAAACAGCAAACTTTTTTAACATATTGGATAGTTGGGTTTTGGGTCTGCTAAGATCTCAGAGTAAACAGACTGTTCTTCAACAAGAGCTGAATGCCCATAAGCATGTTGACCTTTTGGGGTCAAAAATCATTGTGTCCTCTCCTTCCACTGTGTGGTCTCTGGTGTATAATTGACATTTAATGAAGGCCTCCGTTAGCGTGGGGCCATAATGGCACTGGGTAAAAGAATGGAGACAGGGGGACGGGGGTGACATAGAGGGATAGGAAGAAATATGGGGAAACATGTTGTCATGGAATGGTAAAAAGTTTAAAAGGGTAGATAGGGTTGAGCAATGTTGGTGAGAAAAGGGTTCAAACAGACGTAAAGAGAGAACAGGGCTATGAGGAGGTGTGGGAGAGGGGGCACATGGGATACATTGGAGAGAGGAAAGAGAGCCCAGTAACAGAGACAGAGGACAACAGCCTGTTGTCTGGCTGCCAACCCCATCTGTCTACTTTCACATCACCTCCATCAACCACAGACAGCGATAGAGAGCAAAGTTAGAGAGATGAAGAGAGAGAATATGGACATGCTAATGTGCCTCATGTTGACACCATGCCCCTGATCTTAATAGCAAACCACTGCATGAGAGGAGCACACAAGTGATCCATTTGAAATTAACAGTGATGAATCACTGTTATATAAGCTGTGCTACAGTAATTTTATTCTTCTTGGGGCATGTCTGTGTTCAGAAGCATTAACAACATCTCTTAATCTAGTCTAGTCTGCTTCTTACACATCCTCCTTAATGAAAGTTCAAAGTGGCTCAATCTATTTACCGACCAAGGAGCATCTACAGTAATGAAAAGGTGTGTTCTTCTTCCCGTCATCTCATTTGCCTACCTCTTAGAAATGGAGTGTGTGTTTCTAAGGAGTGGCTGGTATTTTTTTATCTGCTTCAAACCAACTGAAGTTGGCAGGGTATCAAAGTCTCCGTTAGGGGAAAACCACGCTGAATCACAATGGTCCACAACATTTTAAAAGTAAACAACTGTGTGGTTAGAGGTTAGCCATTGTGGTGTGTGACCTAATAATGCTGCAGTAAAAAGAGTTTTGCTTGAGGTCAGACAACTGTGGCCTCACAAACAAAACGGAAACCAGAGATAAGAAGCAGCGGGAAAGGTTAATACGGCTCACAGAGTGGAGGGGAAACCCATAAAAATCACATTTCAACTGAAGTCCACCTTAGAATTGAGTAACTCGGCGATTAAGTCCTGTTGTTATCTGAGATCAGAGAATCCCTCTATAATGTTTTACCTTACATGCTGAAAATATAGCTGATGTAGTGTATAGATATGAATAATTTATAACAATCTTATGTATTCTAAGTAGACCTTATTCATGTATTTGCACTCTCGGTAGAATCCATTTGACACACTTAATACATCTGGGGATCATATTTTCACATATTCAGGTCTCAAACCCTCAGCAGCGTGGGCACAGTATTGAAGTAGGACACCTGAGGACTGAGGCAGTCATTCAAAAAAACAATTCATTAAGGGAACTGAATCCCTATTATGCACACCACAGTCATAGATGACACTCGAAGGTGCATGAACATCAAAGAAACAATAAGACAGCATGTGTTGCTTTCAGTTTAAGTTAAGTTCTAACTCTTGAGTACTTCACATTGTTTGATTGTTGTTTTTATATTGTAGAAAAGTTACTGTAACAGACATCCAGTCACAATTTAGTATGTATACCTGACTTGACCTGATCTGCACATCCCTAACAGAACGCTGTTTAATAGTCGATGTACCTGTATTTTTGGTGGGACATCATTAGCATCTACCCCAGAACTGCTGTGAGAAAAGTCCAAACCCTGCTTCATGTCACAGGGTGGACAATTTTAATATACAGACAGGGTTGCACACCCAATACCCACGATTACATATACAAGAGGCTTAAACCTCCATGATACTGTGACCTATCCAAAGGCCATAAAGTGATGAGCCAGATTAGCCAGTAGCCTAGTTGCAATATTGTTTTCCATGTGACATGGGGTTTGTCTCCTCATAATTCGATCACGGTACCCCATAATTCATTTGGAACTTCCTCATATGTACACATTTGTCACCTCACAGGCCTTTTTCAAAGCAGACATCATTGTAGGAAAAAACTATGTCAGCATGCACAATGCCAGCACCCTGACACTGAAGCAGCTAAATGGAATACAGCCATCATAACTGTAAGTTGTAGTATTTACACCTACGCTTTTCCTACTGGAACATGCCACAATGTCTGCTATGAAAAAGGTCATTCATCCTCTGAAAAATGTACTTTTCTTTTTACAGTGCTCTAGTCTTCATTATAGATTTTATGGCTAGAGAGCAAGTATTCTGCTTGTTAGAACATAGTGAGCAATATTTCAAAGAGTAAATGTTTTTCAAACTCTTTTACCTTACATTTTTGTTTCTGGAGAAACCAACCTTACAAAGTGCAAGGCAGGCAAAAAACTAATAAAGCCTCCCTTTCTCTAGGGTTTGAAAACACTCTAAAATAGAGAGCTGTGCAGCAGATTCACCCCTCAGGGAGGAGCTCAGAAAGACTGTTCTTCCCAAAAAAACCGTCACTGAGCTTATTCTCACAGCTCTGTGATCTATGTGCAAAATTATACATTACTGCTGTCTGTCATTCAATTCACAATGTCCCCTTTATAGCATAATTGAGTTCTTGTGTAGGCTCCCTGCACAACACACACACACACACACACACACACACACACACACACACACACACACACACACACACACACACACACACACACAGACACACACACACACACACACAGACACACACACACACTAAACTATTGCAGCTGAGATATTCTAACTCTGTTTTGGAGTTATGTGGAATATGGATCGGTGTCATTTTTGAACAGAAAAGCACAAAAATCACAATTAGCTACATATCCGTGGTCTCTGTCTTGTTAAAGTCTTACTCATCTGTCTGGGTCTGCACAAAGAGGTAAAGACACATATGTGTCTAAAATCTCAGATATACCAAGATAGCACAATACTATGGGAATACAGGAAATGTGAATGATTTACAGAGAGGAGAATGGACTTGTCAAGTTCAGAAGCAGACAAGAAACAAGAGTTAGTTCTGATGTGTTTTTTTTTTTTTTGCTGCTTTACAGTCAACATGTATCTCATTCACACACACACACACACACACACACACACACACACACACACACACACACACACACACACTTACACACACAAACACACACACACACACACATTGAGGATTGGTTGGCAAACAATTGGTTGCAGCTTAATGAAGAAAAGACCGAAGTCCTTATTGTTGCTCCGGATACTACAGCCTCCAAAGTTGTTAATCTTTTGGGGTCCCTTTCCTCAGTGGTACAGTCCAATCTTAGAAACCTTGGTGTCATATTTGATCAGAATATGTTTCTTGAACAACATATCAGGTCACTGACCCGCACATGTTTCTTTCAACTGAGAAACATTGCTAAACTTAGGACCGTGGTTTCACAAAGTGAACTTGAGATGATCATTCATGGTTTTGTTTCATCACGACTTGATTACTGCAACTCCATTTTCACCTGTCTTAGCAAGTCATCCCAGGAACGTCTGCAACTAGTGCAGAATTCTGCGGCTAGGCTGTTGACCAGGTCCACCAGAATGTCACACATCACCCCTGTGTTATCCATGTTACATTGGCTTCCAATAAAGTTTAGGATACAATTTAAGGTTCTAGTTATTACATATAAAGCATTGCATGGACAGGCGCCTGTTTACATCTCCGACCTGCTCCATCCGTACATCACTAACAGGTCTCTCAGATCTTCTAACCAGGGACTACTGGTTGTCCCACGCACTCGTTTAAAGACTAAGGGCGATCGTTCCTTTGAAGTGGTAGCTCCGACCTTGTGGAACGCCCTTCCTGTTAACTTACGTTCTGCAGTCTCGGTTGACGCTTTTAGAAAACAACTGAAAACATACTTGTCTCAACTGGCTTTTGTCTAATGTTTGTAATTTTGGGTTTTATTCTTTTAATCCTCATTGGAATTGCTTTTGTTATTGCTTGATTTTCTCTGTTTTGGATTCTATTGTATTTTAATCAAATGTTTTTTGTGTGAAGCACTTTGTGACTCTGTCTGTGAAAGGTGCTATATTAAATAAATTACTTACTTACATTCACACATGAAAGAGCCAGGCTTGAACTTTCTTTATACCTGTCCCATCTTTCCTCTTTCCCTGTTGTTTCTCTTTATAACTGCCTTCCATTCCTTCAGTACCTGTAAGCACTTAAAGTAAAGCTGTTAACGGCAGTAGTAGTGTGTGTGTTGTTGTGTGCACATGCACACGTGTTTGTAACATAAACAGACTTAGAGACATCCATCTGTCAACACAAAATACCCTGTCGACACAGGGAGGCAAACAGTAAATTATACACACACTGTCTCACACACTCGTTGTTCATACGCCCTATGTCAAATGGTGTGTGTGTGTGTGTGTGTGTGTGTGTGTGTGTGTGTGTGTGTGTGTGTGTGTGTGTGTGTGTGTGTGTGGACTTTTTCACGCTGTCTTGGAGATTGGCATGTGAGAGGTAATGGCTTGTAACGGGGTGTCAGGATTACAAGGCCCACAGCTATTCTCGCCATAATGACAAATCATTAGCTAAACCAATGAAGACACTTCCAAATGATCACTGTATTCCTACATATAGTAAAAGTAAAGATGACTGAAAAAAGACAGATATCTGCTGCTGTGGTTGTTGTTGTTGGTCTTCACCTACACGCACACACAATACACACACACACACACACACACACACACACACACACACACACACACACACACACACACACACACACACACACAAAGAACTAAATTTGGGCTGCGTGGTTTGCCTGTCACTAGCTATCAGGTGTTCACACATGTGGAGATGGAGGGAAGAGCCATGTGCATACCTGGCCCTCTCCCCTGCAGGTTACCTGTCAATCACAGCATGTCACGGCTCACAGAGGCTGCCCTCAACATGGGGATAAGTGCTCACACAGAACTCATCATCTCAGTCGCTACAGTCACATGTAAATGCAGTCAGCATTTTTCTAAACAATTAGTTTTAAGATTTGGTTCAAATGAATTATTTTGCAATTTTGTTTTAACTCTGCACCTGTATTTTTTATTGTCATTACTGCTAAGTAGCTGTTTTTTTTTGTTTTTTTTTTGTAGTTTATTATTTTATTTATTTATATTACAATCATATTCTATACACAGCCAATAAAGAGAGTAATAATATCAATTAAAATGTGGATGTTTTAAGACTTGAACTCTTGAACTGCATGTTTTTCGCCATGTATCAATATGTTGCTTGGGGGATATTTTTGAAGTTTCAGCTACATTTATTTTTACACAAGATTCCACAAGGTTACACATTACTTGAAGGTATCTACATAAGAGTGACATGACACTGTCATGAATGTGTCATAAACATTATAAAGAAGTCATAAACGTTTATGACATAACACTTCTTTTAGTAAGTGTCATTCGGTTTTTGTCATGACAAGTTATAGTTAGGGTTAGGGTTAGGGTTCATGTGTCATGACTGTGTCATGACTGTGTCATGTGTTCATGACAGTGTCATGTCACTCTTATGTAGATACCTTCAAGTAAAGTATTAACGATAATATTTAAAAACTGATGAATTAATAATTGACCTTAAGAGGTTTTTTTTTAGTTTTATTATTTTTTCTTTACAGTAATGAGGAAGGATTAAGCATCTATAAATAATATTCAATATTGTATATATGCTAATTTAAAGCACATGACTGAGATTGTTTCTACCATCGTTTTGCATTTTTAAGTTCATACATGGCCCGAAGCTAGCCAGTGAAAAAGTTAAAAGGGCAAAAATGTAAAGAAGACAACACTGTTATCTGTCTTATTGCCACACTGATGCATACTTCACCTTGAGAGATGTTTGGTGGGAAAATAGAGGAACAACTGCCCGGAGGGTCACTTCATTTCCTCGCATCTGCCTTCTCGTTTTCCCTCTCTCCTCTCACCTTTCTTAGTCCACTTTTCAAGATCAGGCTGCCTTCATCTGTAGCCAAAAAGACAAATAGTGATAAATGCAGGAGATACATTCTGATAGCAACCACACATTAACATTTGTCACAAGAGAACTATTAGTTTTCTTTTACTATTAGGTAGTTAATATTGCATCATATGGTAGCCCAGCTGTAAAATAATCCCTGAAGGAGTAAAAATCAGCAGTCATTTGAACTCTGTTTCCTTTGGATATTTTACTGTAACAGAGGTTTTACAATTTAGGCTTCTGTATTTGTGTGTAAGTCAATCCAAATAGAAATAAAAATGAATATTTGTTTCATAATAAAATGAAAATTTCAATTCAATTTCAATTCATGCTTGCGCTCATATGTGCATGAATACATGGGTGTATGTCTAAACTCTTTGGAGTGTGTGAGCAGGGTGGGGGTACCCAGCAGCATCAGGGACAGCCAGCAGCTATATCTTGTGCTTGATGGAGCTGTCAGAATGCATCGGCTTGCCCCTTCTCTTTCGGTAGCACAGGGCATGTATTCTTCCATCAGAGAATGGAAGGATGAGACCTGGGAGGTGTCTTCATCCATAAGGACAGACAGAATTGCACAAAGAAAAGGACGGCAGACCTGTAAACATACAGAATCTGACAGTGCGAGTCAGTGGAGTGGGACATGGTCTAAAGGCCCCGTGAGCCACCCCTCGTGCTAATGCACCTCAGTATCGTGTATCAGTACCAGGACAGAACTCGGTGTACACAACAGTCTGGGCATATTACTTTAAAGAACAAACGTAACCAGACTGAAAGTTTAAACAAACGCAGGAAATTATTCTAAATAATGAGAGTAAAAAATATTGTTAATGCTTTATGTTTTCCCCTCAACTTTCTGCTGACACTGACACACATGCTTACAGAGTCAATTCCATTCTCGCTCCAGGCTACTTTCAGTCTCTGCTCTGTGCTGAGACATGAACAGACCTGCTTGTCACATCCAACGCCAAGTTATAGCAAGAGAATCCCTTTATCCACCAACTGAGTTCTAATATGTGTTTTTGTGTGTGAATATATAGTACAGTGTGTGATGTTATGACTTTTCCTCCTATCTCAGCTACTAATACATTATATAACTGCAAGTGAACCTATTGCCAAGGGTCAAGTTCATAAATCATGCCTCACAGCTATCATAATACATTCCTTGAAGTTCAATCCTTTTCCATAACTGTGACATATAAAACTCATAACTCATACTGATGACTGTGAATACATTTGATTAAATGCCAACTGCAGAATTGTAAGACGATGTACTGATCCCAAGAAAAGCAGCATTGGTTGAATTATAAAGTATGGCAAGTTGAAGAGTCCCCCATTCTCCTCAGTCAGGATGTTATGGAACAATAAAGTGGAAATGCAAAGTCGTTGTTGAAATCTCGTTAAGTCACCAGGCTGGAACAACACCAACACACCAGTATCTGATTCTTTTTCATGCTTGATGTAAATATAAACACTGGCAGGGGCTGCCTTTACAGCTCCAGTGTTATGTGTTTGGAAGCTTCACACTTGGAAGGATGAAGCGGTTGGCCTATGCTTTGATTGTCTGCTGCCAATGCCTTGTCTGTTTGTTTACTGTACAGTGAGATAAGCAAAACCCAAAACATAGTAAACGCTCAGCATGCTCCAGCGCTCATCCTTTTTTCTGGAATGCCACTGAACTTCTCCGTATCAAGGAGTTGTTCATTAATGCAGCGCACAGTTGTTTGATTCATTACTGCTATACAATTTGTCAACGTGATGTTATTGAAGCCCCTTGGGTAGATTTTGACCGGCTCAGTGCTAACATCAAATGGAAAAATCTAGATGCTGTGCTTATTATTTAAACACAAAATATTAATCTGACATATTTGATAGCATAACAAATGATGGTATCTTAGCTAAAAGGTCAAAGAGTTTGAAAAAAATCTAACTTTTGCCAAAAGATCCATCTTAGTGTCTGTGTTGAGTCTATGCGTTAAAGCGGAACTACGCCCAACATTCATACATGTTACTCCTATGGTCTAAGAAAGTCCAAACTATTAACAAACATGAACAACTCCCTCGCAAATCCAAAAACTAGAGCGCTATAACTCAAATGTGTGATGTTATCCAAGTGTGCAACCGCTCCATAGACAATAAATTAGAAAAGATGTTTAACAGTATGACACTGAGTATAGTACATTTTCTGTTTCAGAACTGAGAACATTAGAATAGAGTGAAGCTTGTTTAGTTAAGCATATTTCCCTTCAAACTATTGCTTCAATGGCTGTGTTTCACCATCCACTTTTATTTTCTGTTTAAGTATAAACTGCTCCACACAAAGCACGGTTTGCAGACAGTTATGAGACTGAAGTCAATGGTACAAATATCTTGAATAATCTGTGTGAACTGTGAAGCTAACTAGCTTGGTAACTGACAGTTAACATGCTAGCTAGCTTAAACACTAACTTTGCCTGACTAGCACTCATACAGTATCTTCCTGACTTAATTGCTAGTGTATTCACGGCTAGCTCGCCAGCTACAGTAGTCCTCTATTTAGACCAGAGAGTAGTTACTATACGTCACCAAGCTCCTAGCCACATATCTTGCAAAGATGTGGTTCATTTTCTGGTGTGACAGGGCCTTCGAACTGTAGCCTACAGGGATGTACAATAACGGCAATGCACATTAAATTATCTTCTGATTTGTAGAAAACAAATTATTTTACATTTTTGCCAAATATGAATCTAAACTGATGTCTATTTCATGAAGATGATTTACATTAGCAGCTATGATGATGATTGCCCAGAGGTAAAAGATGAACAACTTTTTTTCGATTTAAAGGAATTCTATCATATAGCATGTTTAGGTTCATATTAGTATTTTGTGCTTGTACTAGAACTTAAATACATGCTTTAATGTTCAAAAAACACTTTATTTTTCTCATACTGCCCATGGCTGCTGCACCTGTATTCTCTCTTTCTCTGAGACGTTCTGTTTGAGCACCTGCCCCCCCTCCCAAAAATGCCCAATCTGCTCTGATTGGTCAGATTCCTTATCAGCATTTCTGTTGTTGCTGCCTGTCTGTATATATCTCTGCCGACGGAGTATACAGCAGCACTTTCTACCTTGAAAAACACCAATAAAGGCTTCTAAACCGAATATGACACAACCGGACAGTGTGACCTGAAATTGGGGAGAAATTTACAACATTGGCAGCCAAGATTATAGGTTTCCCTGCTGTTAGCACACAGCTACTATAGTTAGCAGTGCACAGTAATAGAATATAGCAGCACTTTCTACCATCAAAAATATAAAAAATAAAATATAAAGATAAAGGCTTCTGAACCAAATACTACATAACCGGACATGTTTCAACAGTAATGTGAACCGAAATTGGGGTTGAAATTAACAACATTGGGAGCCAAGATTACATCTTTCACTGGCGTTAGCATGTAGCTACATGTTAACACAGGAGCAGATGACCAATTATAGAAGGCCAGAGAAGGCCAGAGAAGGCCAGAGAAGGCTGGCACCGAGCCGAGAGTACAAAAAAACTGTTGAAACCAGAGCGTTCAGAACAGTGGCAAATCTGAACATTTTAGCTCACAGGGATTCCTCTGAATTTCGTTTACCTCATTATTTGAAGCTCTGGCCACATTTAACATGAAGATCCGACATTTTAACGTTATAGATATGACAGAAAATAAGAAAAAGCATAATAGTTTACCTTTAATGCCACATCAAAATATGTATGGAGCAATGAGGAGTGGAGAAGCCAAGTGCCTCATCTAAATCATTCCAACGTAAACACAGCCACACCACCAGACCCACATGCTTCCAAATCACACACACACACACACACACACACACACACACACACACACACACACACACACAAATTGTATGGTCACATACTCTCACATAAATGCAAAGCAAAATCCTGTTTCTTTTTTTCTTCTTCTTTTTTTTGATCAGCTTTTTTAAAGGCGTTCCTGCATCTCGCGTTGTGTATTTACAGAAAGCGTAACAAGGCCATTGGAACCAATTATATAAAGAACAGTCTCCAAACCCATCGTCCAGGCAGAGGAATCACAGAAATATTTATCCTGTTTAAAAGTTTAGGAAGAAGAGAAAGGGCCTTGGCACTAAACCCTTTAGTGAGGCAAGGGGAATGAAAACCTCCAGTGTAAAAGGACCTATTAGTCTCAGGACATGGGCATTAGCATGATAGTAGACTTAGCCTCTGGGTTGAAGGAGAGGGACGCTGTCTCTATGCTTTCAGCTAGCAGTAAAAGGGGGGTTCCTATACATAAACACACACACACAAGCTCTCTGATAGGCAGGGAAATGCAAAGTGAGCCCCTATACAGAGCATGAGGCACACCAGCGACCCAGTAAATAAGGAGGAGGAGGCGGCGGGGAGGAGAGAGGGAGGGTCGGGGACTGAAGAAGGGCGATGAAGAGAGAGGAGAATTAAACTTGCTCACAACAGACCAAGAAGAGGAGAACCATTAAAAGATGTAAGGAGCAATTTGTAAAACTGCAAGTGACAACAATGCTTTGCAAGCATGAAAAAGAAGTGTATACTGTCTTTTTGTATCTAACTGTCACTCTGTTAAAGCTGCAAATGCTCTATTCTGCTCCAGTCTGCAATGATGAGTTAACAGGTGTATTGTATTCCAGGCAAGAATCCCCTAATATGTATCATGATAAAAATGTATAGTTTCAGATGGTCAGTGAGTCCTGAAGATTTTAGCTTTTTTTATGCACCGTGAAGAAAGAAAGTAGGGAAGTATTCTTGAGCAGAAGAGGTTTAAAAGGATGGGAGGGGTTAACCTGTGCAGAGCAAGTTGACCAACACTTCATGCCGAATTTGGAGAGAAAGTGTCCACACAGGAAACACAGTGAGACATCACAATTCAAAATCACACAAACAAACAAACACCCAGTGTACGTTCAAACACAAATACAGGCACAATGTGTGGTTGGTCATGTACACATGCAAAAGTGTGTGTGTGTGTGTGTGTGTGTGTGTGTGTGTGTGTGTGTGTGTGCGTGCACGCGTGCATGCGTGCATGTGCGCAGCAGATGAAGGGAGTAGCCTCGGTCTGGGGTCACAGAGGGCAGTTATGTACAAAGCGTGTGTTGATATAGTGTAAAGATGGAGGACACACAAGCAACTCATGCAGGGAGAGGGCAACAAGTGGAGAGAATGAACCTCATTGTATGTCCGTTAGGGAAATGCCCAGCATGAAGGGATTGCGGTGGTTTTGGTGGTGGTGGGGGTGTAGGGGACAAAAGAACAAAACTGAAACTGCGTACTGGCATTGAACTGTGCACTGACAAAACAATCAGTGGGCAGAGGAAGGAGGGAGGGCAGCTTACAGAGAGGAGACACCTCCAGTCAGTCCCTGAAAATATGATAAATGGGCTGTTTAATGTATGCATTCATAGTTTTGAGACAAGGCAAGACGTTGAGGGATTAGGCCGTAAGAGTCAATATTAGTGTTGGTGGCATTAGGAAAGCCATGTCTGGTTAAACAGTGGGGAATGAAGCGTTTTCAGCTGATGTCAATGTTTGAACAATGATTCTAATCATTTGCACAGAGATGAGGTCTGCCTTGGTTTATCTAATGGATCAGGCGCTGGTGTGGGGCTGATAGAGGGCCCTGCATAGTAAAAGGAGGCAGAATAGTTTTCTGAATGAACCGATTGGGGTAACATTTTTTGAAAACAATCATAAAATCCAGTTCTTTAGCTGGGATTCTGCTTAAAGGTGTAATATGTTGATGGTCCTTGTCACAAAATAACCATACACATCAGCAGTGCATTGATCAGCAATTGTTATTAATCAGTCGTAGTCAGTAAGGTAGTCTTTAAAGAGGAACAACTGGTCCAACTCTTTGTATTAATGCTCCCAGCCCCCAACACACCACAGTGCTATGCTCTTGGTTTAGTACATTGTTTAAGATGGAGGAAGCTTTGGAATTGCTGCACAGTTTGAATGCAATGGTTTTTTTTGTAGATGCAGCCTATTTCAAACATGTATAGTATCTTGGCTTGTTTTGTCAGTTCATACAGGGATGAGATGAATGTGACATGTCATATAACCACATCCTAAGACAAAAGTGCTTATACCTGCTCTGAATAGCCATGCCCAATCTCTTGTCTTTTGCCTGTCTTTGTACATTCAGTAGTCTCAACACCATTAATCGTACAAATGGGGATAACGGTGCACACAGTCATCACTCATAGCCATTCACAGTATTGCACTGTATGATGAGGCTTTAACTTAAGCTTTTAATATGTTTCCAATCAAAGTGCTGCCTCCAATATGTAAAAATGACAGCACTTCTGTAAGGTAAAATACAGACACAGCGGCCACTTTAGTGTGGTAAATTATTTGCCACCTGTTCACTAGTCTAATAAGATATCAATTAAAAAATGTGCATAACATTAGCCTCATACGTTGGATTATGTGGTTTGGGCATGTAAACAGTGTTTATTGTATAAATTAGTTACAATTCCTACAATTAACACAGGTGTTTTCACTTAGTACTGCTGATTAGAGTTCTTACAGTTTTTCTCAATTGCTAAAACACTAAAACCCATTGGCTGAACAAAGTTCTCAGTTGCCTGTACTCATTTAGCTAATTGTGCAATCCATTGTCAATACCTTAAACCATTTCACATGGTAAAACACACTTTGCAGATCTCACTTAGAGTTTTCAGCAAAACTCTAAACACATTCTCATTCTCAAAACACATTCTGCACTCTAATGCACATGTCATCCATACTGGTAAACACAAGTGGCAACAATCAAATACAAATAGAGAACACATGTCATTGATTGAACACAACCACTCAAAATTGATTTCACTTGTTTCAAATGATGTGACAACCAATATAAGCCAGTTCAGAGAGCAAACAGGTTGTTGAAGGTGGGAAGGAGAAAGTCTGAGAATGGATAGAAGAAACAATGTGAGAGGACGAGGACGAGTGCGTATGCGAGGTGTCAGGGCTGGATACGGCACACAAGAGGCTTCTTCCCCCGTTGCCTCAGGAGGGACAATATTGCTTGTGATGTCGACGAAGTGCTCTGGCCTGATCCAGCCCAAAGACAAGAAGAAGCACATTGATCACATGTTTACTCCTTTGATTTTTGTCCCTTTTAGTATTGTATACTGTAGTACAGTGCATTGTAGGCTGTATACTGTACAATGAACAAGTTGTATGGCCCTGAACATTGTGCTTTCCATTTGTTACTGTTACAGTACTGACTGCTCAATAGATTTTGACTGCTTGCAGGTTCATAACAACAAAGAACAAGAATTACAGTATCACAGAGACAAAGGATACGTTTGTGAGATGCAGGGTACAGTACTGTAAAAATAGGGGTACAAGGAGGAGGAAGAACAAAAAAAATTGCAAAGAGCAAAGCAGAGTAGTAATTTCTGATACATTTTGAGCTACTATGATAGAACATGTTTTCGTTCATCTAAAGACAATGACGGAAAAATATGAAATTTGTTTTGAGATTAAAAATGTACTTCTCCCTGAGAACTATATGTTTTGAACAATGTGTTTTCTATTTGTTGGTGTGTTGTTTACTGACTGCTTTATTAGTGTATATCATTTTGATCACTTTGTTTACGATTTGAGAGCAGTGTTTGATTTTGAACACAGGTAAAACTGTGAGTCCACAGAGGAGTCCGAGGTTTTGTAAATAGTGCTTGAAGATGAGGTTTTGTGTTTAATGTTTTCAGAAAATGGAGCAAGGTTTCAGAAATTGTGTTTTAGCAATTGAGAAAAAACTGTAACAGGACTGTGCGGTCGTGCACACTGCATGTTTGATATCTCCTTCACTGTATGGTTGCTAGGACAGGACAAATAACACCTTTAGCATTCTTAATTATACGTATAGTATGGGGAGCTCAATACTTTCACCAAACCTCAACCTGAGCAGATGTCTTCACATTTATCAAGAATAACTGAAAACACCTGGTGTGGACGTACCAGGCCTTCAATCCTATCGTCAACCATTCCTTCTATTTTATGCCACAACCCAATTAAAAATATATTTGTGATAAGATGAAGATACAGTAGGTGGTCAGCAGCAACCTGTATTATTTGGGAAAACTATGGGTAGACTCAGATACAGTCAGTAGCCACAGCGACAGATTTACCTCCTGCAGAGTCCAAATCTGGAACACCAACAATGCTGGGCAGCAGATACTGATCACTATTAGAAAGCACAGTTACCTCTACAGTAGCACCTGAGTCAGTTTGCCAGTGTGAAATTGAATAGTTATACCAAATGTTGCTATGATATGCAACCTCAGGTCTTATTATCTTAAAGGTGGTTATTGTACCTTGGAGGTGGTAAGTTAAAAATTCAGTGGGTAAAATTTGCTGTTTTGGTTGTGTTTGTTAAAAATACACATACAAATTCAAAAGTTACAGATATATTACAAATGACTTTACCATTAAACAAAAAAGTGGGTCACCTTAAATGCTTTGTACAACCACACAGGTGTTTGCATTTATTCTGGCTGATCAGACCTCTGCTCAGCCGAAGTTCGGGAATGAATAAGAATGAACAGTGTATAGTACACTTCTACTACTAGGAAGATCAGAGAGATGTCAATAGGCTCTTTTTCACAGCAGACAGTTTGACTTGTATGAACTAGTATGACCTGTATATGTGTTATTTATAACATTAACAATGTCTCGGTCAAGTGTCCCAGCGAGACAGCATGCACAACACCAGGAACCTGAAATGGAAGCAACAAAATGGAATTCAGTCATCATTAATAGTATAATTTACACCTTTGCTTTTCCGACTGTGACATGTCAAAATGTCTTCACTAAAAATGACCTATAAAGTACAGTCCCACCTGGCCCTGAGTCTAACTGGGCAAAATAAGTGAAAAATCTGTGTAGGTGGACCATTGGTGTTGAAACATGAATCTCCCCTATGAAAAAAGTTATTATTGCTTAATTTCTATATTGTCTATTGACTATCTAAAATTACAATGTAATATGATTTTCTAATCTGAGCTAGGGGAGAAAAACTTGCTGGGTGGAGCACTTTTTGGAAGATGTGTAAACTTGAGCTATAATACCTCTTTTTTTGCAAGTTACTGTAGGATTGGACTTTGAGGGGAGCCAATCTATGTATAGATTTTTAAATGTAACAAAAGCAGATACTTGCTGAATCTTGACACTCAACAGAATGATTATACCTCATAATTTGTGTTGCAAACCAGCCTACAGTACAGCAGCTGTCAATTCAACTGTGACATGAGCAGTTAGCCAAATGTTCTGGTAAAACATAAGTGAAATCAATCCAAACAGGTGTAACAACATGTACACAAAAACCCTTCTTTGACAAAAGGACCTTCTTATTTTTCAGGTGAGATTTTGCATTTCATGTTTCAACAGTTTGTTTTGATCCAGATGATTTACGAATCTCTCGACTCTAATACAGCGGGAGCCCAAGGTTGTAACTGCAAATTCAAAACGACCCCACACAACCTGGCAGTACAGATCCTCCTAAAGCATATTCAATATGACAGATAGCATGCGAATAACAAATGTCACTGATAATGCATCAGCATTATCAGAGAGAGTTGACACTTGTGACTCACGTTTATGTCCCTCAGAATAACTGTTCTACAAGTGTTTGCATACATACACCATTTAGGCAATAGCAAACTGGAACCATACAGTTATGTGTGGGGTTGCAGAGTGTGTGTATGTGTGTGTGTGTGTGTGTGTGTGTGTAGAGGTATCCCTATAAGACGGGGGGAATATGCTTGGCCCGCCTACAGCTGTGATGAATGGGTCTGAGGCTTTGTGCCACAATGCCCCTCACTTCATTACTGTCACATGGAACAGATGGTGCCTTTCACCGTAGCATCACATGTACACACACACGCACACACTCACACTTTCTTTCCGGGGATGCCGTCGTTCTGTGACGTACACACACACAAACGCAGGGGACAAGGAGGCTTAATTAATTCTACACCACATGCAGCTTCTGCGCTCAGCTGAGACATCAATTTACAGATCTGAAGAGCAACCAAAAAAAAATTAGATCGTGAGTATGAAATGTTAAACAAACCAAACAGGGGGTAATTGAATGAAGCAGGGAATAAACAAAGACTTGTTTTCCATCTTCCAAACGGAAAATTGTTTTTGGTACTTAGGAATCTTGATTTGCCAGCACAGCAGCACAAAATCCCAAGACACTGTGTGTGTGTGTGTGTGTGTGTGTGTGTGTGTGTGTGTGTGTGTGTGTGTGTGTGTGTGTGTGTGTGTGCGCGTGTGTGTGTGCATTGATGCCTTAGGGACGGCAGGTTACACGCTCTTCTTTTCACTGTGTACCTCAACTGGTGTTCAGCGTATGACAAACACACACAAAGTGCTAAGTTTGAGGGAGCTCTTTCTTTTATTATGCATGCAAACATGTTTACTAAATGAGGTACAACATGAGAATCACATTAAATATTGCATTTGTTTTAACAGTGAAAGAACATCATATGCACATAGATCGGCAAAAAAAAAAATCTCAACTACATCTTGCCTACTTATCATTCTACTGTTCTCCTTCATTCAGGTCCCAACGTCCTGAGCCTGAAGGTGTGTCACATTTGTGAAGGCCCACTGCTTGAACAATATTCTGCTCTGCCTTAAACCAAATTTCCTTGCCTGACCGCTATCCTTTCCCTTCCACATGGGTCACAAATGAACAAGTCCCCGCTCGCTCAGTTGCACAGGAGCATCCCTGGAGCGCACAAATGTGGAGGATAAATGGAGCACGAGTCAAGGGGGCTGAGCTAAGTTGAGAGGTGTGAGGAAGCAGGATGGTAGGTGGTGAGATCACCTCTGGAGAGATGGTTGGCATAGTGATGATGGATGTACAGTAAGTCTTACTGATGATGATCACTTTAAATTCAGTTATGTGAAAAAGCATCTTTCTCTGCTTCTGTTTCCTTTATTTGGCTAATCTCATTGAAAAATTTAGTATCCACCAAAATGTTGTCAAACTCAGCATCTTCTTCATTACTATCACTGTTGTCTTCCACTTATACGTCCTCATTTCCTTCTTTTCCTTCTATTTCTTGGTCCAAACTGTGTCTCAACTTTTATGCAAAAAAAAAGAAAAAAGGCTTTTCGACAAACGCAGTCTGAGGAGCAAAGTTCACAGGGCTGCACACTTTGTTTAAAGTTACACCTGCCAATACGTGGGTGCTGTAAACACTATCTTTAACTTAGCACACACACATTTTAGCCCCACTATCTAACTGAAAATCAGAGCCACTGATACAGGGACTGAGACCACACGCCACACAGTCCCCAGTCCAAGCTCTATCTCTGAATGGAGCGAGTCCAGACTACATAGTCCCAGTATTATCTTATTGGTTTAACATTAGGCAAACTGTGGCAGCACACCAGACCACCAGCTATTGGTTCCTCTTTGCTTTATCATATTTCTGTTTACTCTCCTCTCCTTCAGCTATCTTGAAGGGGGCTATTAAAGATGCATCTTTCATATTTACAAGTGAACCAAGATAGACTATGTGTGTGTGTGTGTGTGTGTGTGTGTGTGTGTGTGTGTGCGTGCGCGCGCATGCGCGCGCGTGCGTGCGTGCGTGTGTGTGTCCATGTGTGTTTAGGTACTTTTACTTAAAAGAGGTCAGAAGGATTGGAAGAGAAGGAGGAAATCAGGGTAAAATATAAGAAAACATGTCTTTTATTTTGTCTTTTGTTATGTTAACCCCATTGAAATAAAGTGATGACATTAAAAAAAATCACTCCATTCACACGTAAATATGGTCTAAAAAATTAAAAAGAATTAGTGAATACGGTCAAATATGAGATATTACATGAATTGGAGTAGAATTTTACTTCCATTTTTTTGAATATAGAGAACAGAAACTGCATCTTCATTTTTATAAAAACATTGTGTACCACAATATACAAACAATGGCTGAATGAATGGATTTTCTTTTGGACTATTAGTGGACTAACTGGTCCCAGTGGGCAGCAGATGCAGTACAACCTCCCCACCATGTAACAATAGCTCCCAGTCCATGCTGTCCATCCATCTGTACGTGTCCAATACTGTAAAGAATCCCTGCAGGAAAACCAACTGGCATTCTTCTGTTGTTTATTGTGATGAAACTATCACAGGAATGGATCACTAGGAAGACAATCCAACCTAATTCTCTGATGCCAAACCAAAAAGAAGGCCAGGAATGGACTTTGATTGATCAGGGAACAAATGGACCAGATTCTCCCTGCCTGCCTTTCTCTGCACAGACTAGAATCTGAATGGCTAACTTAGTTAATTTCTACGGCCTGTGGCTTCATCACTGTCAAAGTCTGATGGAGTAGCTGGTTTCAGTTGGTGGCTCATAATGACCGGGGGGTTCATACATGCTACTGCTGCTGCTGGAGGTCTCTGCTGCTGTCTCTGAGGTGAGTAAATGTGGACCCCCCAGTAGAAGTGAAAGCACATCACACATTCCTGTGTCTACAAGGAGATAACTTATCACTGCAGTGACACTGGACGCCTTTGGGTCTTACAGACACACACGTTCACATCAACCCTTTGGAGTAGTTTGCATCTCTCATTAAATGGCCTGATGCACTGATTACAATACGTTGATCCAAAAAGATGCAGACTTGAAATTCCTCAGCAATCACAGCAGGGCAATGCACCAATCTTAACATTTAGTGGATTAAATCATTGTATTTGTCATGTGTTTGTAGCCGAGTGATCTATAGTTTCTGAGTTGGAAGCTGTCCCAGAATGACTAACAGTATTTGCTTCTGGGCTACTCTGGGACGTCAAACTCTCTCAACACGCACTGCCTCCACACATTTTATGTGTTAACCAGCCTGAAAATAGACCGGAGATACACTGACTCAAAATATTTGTATTAAATAGTTCATAAATATTTTACAGGCATAGAAAGGCTTGCTTTTGGAACAAATGGTTTCATCATTTATGTAATTAAGTAACAAATGTGTACATATGGGCTACCATACTTACTGGGTAACCCAGTAGGTACAAGGGAATATGGGGTTAAGACATTTGTATTTACGAGGGATCTAGAAGAAAATTACACTGCAGGTAATTTCTTAATTACACGGTACATATTAAACAATTACAGTAGACAGGGACAGACAGGTGACCAACAGGTTAAGCCCATATGTCTTTTCACAATAGCTATGTCATCAAAAAGAGTTAGGGTTAGCCCCCTGTCTAAAAGCCAGTCTACTTGTGGTACTTTTCACTTAGTTAAAAAAACGTGTGTTAAATGTTAAAGTTAAATATGATATATTGACTCTCAGTTAGCTACAGAAAAACTTCTCAGTGTCTCTAAATACCAATGCCACCCAAATATCTTTATAGTATCTGCTATTGTTGTTAATAGTACCATGTACCAGAGTACCATGCTAGCGTACCAATAGCAAGCATAGCTCTGCCATGTCCGGTGCGATCCGGAGTGGTAAAGCTTCAGTACTGATGTGCTGTGCACGTGCAGGAATTAGACTAAAGCGTTACCTGGTGGGGGGGTGTCGGTTTACATAATGGGTACCAGCAAGCTACTTACATGCACCTAAGTAGCCAAACGGGTTATATGAGTAACAGAGAATCTTGCAAGAACAGGACAATCATATTGTTGTTATTGAGGCTGATTTGAATGCGTTAGGTATTAAACACCACAGGTCGGTGTGCTCTCTGCCTGTCTGCAGGGTTGTAAAGCCTATAGTGTGGACTCTGCCCAGAGAAGAGGAATGGGGGAGGAGGGAGGGATGATGGGAAAAAAAGGTTTTATCCTTTATTGCCCATAAAGACCCAGGAGCGGAGTCATGCGTGTGTAGTAAAAAGCGCTTGACACCTGCGGGGATGTTGACTCAAAATCTTTATCACCAATATCTAATCGCTCGCCTTCTCTCCCTGATAAATGGGCTCATGTCGGAATTTTCCCCCTCTAACTAAAAGACATGCTAAATGCAGGTGTGTGTGTGTGTGTGTGTGTGTGTGTGTGTGTGTGTGTGTGTGTGTGTGTGTGTGTTTGACAGATAGAGAGGATATGTGAGAACCTGTGCATTTATTCACTTATGGTTGACGTGGTTAATGCTTAAGCAGGCGGAGGTGTGTGTAGTGATGACTGTGGATCTTCTGTATTAGAAGAGGCCATGAACCTGGACTGGATATAAAGAGGAAAGAGAGAATAGGGTTGTTATCTAACGAACTGAGATTAATGGTGAGCAGGGCAGACCTGCTGCCACACGCCATCGAAATTAACTGAAAACCCAATGCACATGCACAAAAATGTAAAGAAAGATAGGCTGTTTATGCTTATTATGAGGTGGATGGTGAATTAAATGGTGGTGAGTCACTGCTTTCTTTCTTTCTTTCTTTCTTTCTTTCTTTCTTTCTTTCTTTCTTTCTTTCCTTCTTTCCTTCTTTCTTTCTTTCCTTATTTATTTGTAAATCTCCAAGAACTGCCTCTGACATTCCTCTCAATGACTGAAAAAAATCAAGGAAAATCAAGTGACATTCAAAGCAGAATGCAGGCGGTTTCTTTATATCAATAACAATGATAGGTCTTTTTGGGTGCTTTGTGTGATGTGAGATACTAAGATCTTACACACTTCAAAGTGTTAGGATTACACTCTTTGCTTCTGTTAATCCCGGGAGTAAAATGACAAGAGCTGCCTGTCTTGTGTGTCTTGCATGCAACAGCATGAGCCAAAAACTGTTACCGCCGGCAACAAAAACACAGGGGAGAGAAAGCAAAGCACTCTCCACCTGAGTCTAAATATTGACTCTGAGGTCCATCACTGCGTCCAGTTTTGCTTGACTGCTTATTACACAAGGACAGGGTGATTCAATATGAAAGCGCTGCACTTCAAGGAAGCAATTACAAAAGCACAAACCAGAAACTGTTGAATCTGTGAATGTTGTTAATGCACACACAATGTTAATCCTCATTTTTCACTCACTGATGAATACTTAGTGAAGCACAGTACCGTAAGAACAAACATCACCCAGAGCATTGTCTTGCACCTCAACGTGCAGTACAGGTACAGTACATTGGTCAGGTTTGAGGAGTGACAGAAATTGTGATGTGTTGTGTCGGTAGCACAGGAGCATGGCAACACAATGTGGTTGAAGGACTCCAGGATAACCTGAAGGTCTAGCATTGTGTGCGTGTGTGTGTGTGTGTGTGTGTGTGTGTGTGTGTGTGTGTGTGTGTGTGTGTGTGTGTGTGTGTGTGTGTGTGTGTGTGTGTAAAAATGTAAAAGTGAAACTACTGTGACTACTGTCAGTAAAACTTAAGTCTCGCCACACACAGAGGTGCATGTTATAATATAATACAATGCGAACAGACTCTCTCACACACACACACACACACACACACACACACACACACACACACACACACACACACACACACGTTTCCATTTTGTGTTTCTTCCTTATACTTCACCACTTTTAAGAGAAACACATTGTGCTTTTACTCAGCTGCATTTATTTATTTCATTCATTTATTTATATGTATTATACTTAGTACTTACATTGTGAATACCTAAGATTTAGGCTAACATACAAACATGACCTTACCAAATGCAAATGCATTGTTATATATATATATATATATATATATATATATATATATATATATATATATATATATATATATTATATATTGCATTGTTATAGATCAAATTAACCAATAGTATATAAAGTACTTAGAATTAGCAAAATCTCCAACTATCAGTAAAATAGTACTTATATCCAATAAAATATATATTAATATAATACTCACAGGTGGCATTTTCCCGCAGATTGAGTACTTTTGATACTATAAGTACATTTGCTGATAATTCTTACGTAAGTAAGATTTTGAATGCAAAACTTTTACTCGAAATGGGGTATTTTTACACCGTGTCATTGCTATTTTAAGTAAAGGACCTGAATACTCCTTTTATCACTGTCCTGTTCACATACTGCACACAGTTCTTCTTGTTACTTATCTGTACACGCTAATGATGACCATTAACCCATTCAATTTCATTACAGGCCTGCCTTTAACAAATTACAGCTTTACAATGTTTGAGTGAAATCTGTCGTCTGTAGTTTTACAGCATTCTTTAATTAGGCCAATGATACCTAATTACCCTCCTTACCCACATGTGACCCTTTTGTCTCGTTAACTCTTCCAGAATGTGTCTGCTTGCTTATCTGAAAGTAATGTTATAAAAGAGTATCTACAATTGAAAGTGAAGTCAAATGTATACATGATGAGGCTGTCCACCTACAGTACAGTGCAGGTGAGTACACATACATCTCAAAATGGTCAGCAGATAGGAGCTGTCACTGAACAATAGAAGCAGGACTGAGGCCCAGCCAGTGCTGCAACTGCAGGGGATGCACACTGATAGTGGATGACCTGATAAAAAAGAGAGACAGGGTGAGAGAGGGAGAAAAGGAAGACCTCCTACCAGCAAGGCCACACAGGATCAGCCACATTTTACTAATTCATCTGACCTCCAGTCGGCTTACGTCTGTGTTTGCTTGTTTGTTTGTTGGGGGGGGATGCATCTAAATGCCAATGATAGCAGTGAACTGGCACGCTGCTCTCTGTTAGAACTTTGTCTGGTTTCATTTATTTGACATACTGGGCACATAGATTGTTCAGTCCCTTAGCATCAGCGAATAAGGCTGAAATGGGATTACACAGTTACTTGTCTTCAACTCAGTCCTCCACCCTTTTTTTTGTCTTTTTTGAGTCCTACTCTGGACCCGGCCCTTCTCTCAGGTCTATAGAGCCGTTCTGATGAGCCTGACTGGCCTGAACTCTTGGGGCCAGTAATAATCTCGCTTTAGGAGGCTGAGAGGGTGAAGTGAGCCATAAGAACCCTCTCTGTCAGCTTTAACCGGCCAGCAGAAAGAAAAAGTCATAATTATAGTACTCTCTCTGGCTGGATTTAAATAAAGCTTCCTGGCTGGGCCCCTATAGACACACACTCTCTTGCTCACACACACACACACACACACCATACACACACACACACACACACACACACACACACACACACACACACACACACACACTTCAATAAAGAGGCACTAATCAATCAGGGTTTCCCCTGCCACGGCTTCATTGGAGCCCCTATTTGAAAGAAGGACTGACAGCCCTCAACCTCCCAGTATTGTCAGACAAGACTGATTAGGCTTCTGACTGGCTACCTCAGCCACCAGCTAGAAAAGCATGGAGGTTAAAGGATCTCCATTTGAAATCGACGAGCACTGAAAAGTTCTGGACACCTGCTTTTTAAAGTGATGCTTGTCTCTGCGGTTCTATCCTCCTTTTTTGTTATTGCAATTTGAGGGTAGCGCAGGGGAGAGGGAGAGGGAGAGAGTTGTTTGAGAGAGTAAAAAAGGGGTGAGTGGGGTGCTCTGTGTGTGTGTGTGTGTGTGTGTGTGTGTGTGTGTGTGTGTGTGTGTGTGTGTGTGTGTGTGTGTGTGTGTGAGTACGTGTGGCTTAAGTTTTAAAGGGGGGAGCTTGGCTGTGGGCCAAGGCTGGAACAAAGAGGGGACACTCTTTACATGCATAGCCAGACAGAGTAAACTGGCCAGCAGCGCTGCCAGCAAATACAAGGCTCAAAAACAGACTTAGAGGGA